>NC_084586.2:21202500-21292500 GCF_033978685.3 Nerophis lumbriciformis | reverse complement strand
TTTACGGAAGGTTTTTTGTAGAGAATAAATGATGAAAAAAACACTTAATTGAACGGTTTAAAAGAGGAGAAAACAAGAAAAAATGTAAAATAAAATTTTGAAACATATTTTATCTTTATCATTCAAAATTCAACCGACAAAAAGAAGAGAAAAACTAGCTTATTTGAATCTTTTTGAAAAAATTAAAAAAAGAATTTATGGAACATCATTAGTACTTTTTCCTGATTAAGATAAATTTTAGAATTTTGATGACATGTTTTAAATTGGTTAAAATCCAATCTGCACTTTGTTAGAATATTTAACAAATTGGACCAAGCTATATTTCTAACAAAGACAAATCAGTATTTCTTCTAGATTTTCCAGAACAAAAATTTTAAAAGAAATTCAAAATACTTTGAAATAAGATTTAAATTTGATTCTACAGATTTTCTAGATTTGCCAGAATATTTTTTTTTGAATTTTAATCATAGTAAGTTTGAAGAAATGTTTCACAAATATTCTTCGTCGAAAAAACAGAAGCTAAAATATGTATTATTCTTTACAATAAAAAATAAATAAATGTACTTGAACATTGATTTAAATTGTCAGGAAAGAAGAGGAAGAAATTTAAAAGGTAAAAAGGTATATTTGTTTAAAAATCCTAAAATCATTTTTAAGGTTGTATTTTTTCTCTAAAATTGTATTTCTAAAAGTAATAAGAAGCAAAGTAAAAAAATCAATGAATTTATTTAAACAAGTGAAGACCCATCCATCCATCCATTTTCTACCGCTTATTCCAAGTGAAGACCAAGTCTTTAAAATATTTTCTTGGATTTTCAAATTCTATTTGAGTTTTGTCTCTTTTAGAATTAAAAATGTCGAGCAAAGCGAGACCAGCTTGCTAGTAAATAAATACAATTTAAAAAATAGAGGCAGCTCACTGGTAAGTGCTGCTCTTTGAGCTATTTTTAGAACAGGCCAGCGGGCGACTGATCTGGTCCTTACGGGCTACCTGGTGACCGCGGGCACCGCGTTGGTGACCCCTGCCCTAGTATATACAATAATATAAATATTTCATTTAGGATTATTTCATATCTTCATTTAAATAAAAACATATTTGTATCTTTTTTAGATACAGTCAATAAATAATGTGAACATGTATCATAACATGGAAATCTAAGAGAACGTGTTGTGGATGATTGTGGACTGGGAATTTTTTTAATTTAATTTTTTACACATTTTTATAAAAATAAAATAAAAAATAAAGTTTTTCCGACGTATTACATTTTAGACGATTTCTCTTCTTAGTTATTATTTCTCCGGCTGTAGAAAAGAGCCGCTCACAGGGCACAGAGGAGGCGTCAGTGCGACACAGTTGGCGTATCGGTCACGTGACCAACACAGCTCATGATCGGTCACGTGACTTTCTAAAACCGACACAGGGTTTCGCTCTATGAGCTCGACACATGCGCCGATGCATCGGTGTTGCCGGACCCATCACTATTTAGCACCTAGCAATGCTATAGTGTCACAATACATCCGTTTAGCTTCTAATACTTATTGTTCATCCTCTTTGTGTTCGGGCTCAAAAATATAAGGTTCTGGATCATCATTTTCACCGTGTAATCATTGTCTCTCACAAAGTCTGATTGATTAGCATTGTTGTTGATGGGGAAGAGATCTGTGGTTCCTCCTCTACGTCACGGATCACATGCTCATTATCTCTCAAAATGGCTGAGGAATCTCTGTGAGATTGATACTACTTTTTATCATATCTATTTATCTATAAACTTTGGAAGTCTTTAGGTGTCATAAATGGGATATACAGGTAAAAGCCAGTAAATTAGAATATTTTGAAAAACTTGATTTATTTCAGTAATTGCATTCAAAAGGTGTAACTTGTACATTATATTTATTCATTGCACACAGACTGATGCATTCAAATGTTTATTTCATTTAATTTTGATGATTTGAAGTGGCAACAAATGAAAATCCAAAATTCCGTGTGTCACAAAATTAGAATATTGTGTAAGGGTTAAATTTTGAAGACACCTGGTGCCACAAACTAATCAGCTGATTAACTCAAAACACCTGCAAAGGGCTTTAAATGGTCTCTCAGTCCAGTTCTGAAGCCTACACAAACATGGGGAAGACTTCAGATTTGACAGCTGTCCAAAAGGCAACCATCGACACATTGCACAAGGAGGGAAAGACACAAAAGGTTATTGCTGAAGAGGCTGGCTGTTCTCAGAGCTCTGTGTCCAAACACATTAATGGAGAGGCAAAGGGAAGGAAAAACTGTGGTCAGAAAAAGTGTATACTTACAGGGATCACCGCGCCCTGGTCAAGATTGTGAAAAAAAACCCATTCAAAAATGTGGGGGAGATTCAGAAGGAGTGGACAGCTGCTGGAGTCAGTGCTTCAAGATCTACCACCAAGAGACGCTTGAAAGACATGGGTTTCAACTGCCGCATACCTCGTGTCAAGCCACTGTTGACCAAGAAACAGCGCGAAAAGCGTCTCACCTGGGCTAAGGAAAAAAAGAGCTGGACTGCTGCTGAGTGGTCCAAAGTCATGTTTTCTGACGAAAGCAAATTTTGCATTTCCTTTGGAAATCGAGGTCCCAGAGTCTGGAGGAAGACAGGAGAGGCACAGGATCCACGTTTCCTGAAGTCTAGTGTAAAGTTTCCACCATCAGTGATGGTTTGGGGTGCCATGTCATCTGCTGGTGTCGGTCCACTCTGTTTCCTGAGATCCAGGGTCAACGCAGCCGTCTACCAGCAAGTTTTAGAGCACTTCATGCTTCCTGCTGCTGACCTGCTCTATGGAGATGGAGATTTCAAGTTCCAACAGGACTTGGCGCCTGCACACAGCGCAAAATCTACCCGTGCCTGGTTTACGGACCATGGTATTTCTGTTCTAAATTGGCCCGCCAACTCCCCTGACCTTAGCCCCATAGAAAATCTGTGGGGTATTGTGAAAAGGAAGATGCAGAATGCCAGACCCAAAAACGCAGAAGAGTTGAAGGCCACTATCAGAGCAACCTGGGCTCTCATAACACCTGAGCAGTGCCAGAAACTCATCGACTCCATGCCACGCCGCATTAACGCAGTAATTGAGGCAAAAGGAGCTCCAACCAAGTATTGAGTATTGTACATGCTCATATTTTTCATTTTCATACTTTTCAGTTGGCCAACATTTCTAAAAATCCCTTTTTTGTATTAGCCTTAAGTAATATTCTAATTTTGTGACACACGGAATTTTGGATTTTCATTTGTTGCCACTTCAAATCATCAAAATTAAATGAAATAAACATTTGAATGCATCAGTCTGTGTGCAATGAATAAATATAATGTACAAGTTACACCTTTTGAAATAAATCAAGTTTTTCAAAATATTCTAATTTACTGGCTTTTACCTGTATATGATAATAGCTTCAATGTAGAGGGAACTTGTTTTTCCACTCTACCACTACTTTAAACCATAAGGTTGTCTTGAAAGAAAGGAGCATAAAAGAATAGAATCATGGCGACTGACCTGAATGCCTTGGATTCTCTCGGTCACCACGTAGGCGTGGTGCATGGCGACCAGGGGCACCTTCACGCCGGCCATGTCCCCCAGTTTGGTGGCCCACACGCCTGCACGGGGACAAATGGAATGGACATCAATGCAATTGAAGCTAACAAAAAGGGCAAATTGAGGCGATTCTTAGACATCCATCCATCCATCCATCCATTTTCTACCGCTTGTCCCGTTCGGGGTCGCTGGAGCCTATCTCAGCTGCATACGGGCGGAAGGCGGGGTACACCCTGGACAAGTCGCCACCTCATCACAGGGCCAACACAGATAGACAACATTCACACACTAGGGACCATTTAGTGTTGCCAATCAACCTATCCCCAGGTGCATGTCTTTGGAGGTGGGAGGGGCCTATCCCCAGGTGCATGTCCTTGGAGGTGGGAGGGGCCTATCCCCAGGTGCATGTCTTTGGAGGTGGGAGGAAGCCGGAGTAGAACCCACGCAGTCACGGGGGGAACATGCAAACTCCACACAGAAAGATCCCAAGCGCAGGATTGAACCCAGGACCTTCGTATTGTGATGCAGACGCACTAACCCCTCTTCCACCAGACGTGATGCCATAAATATTTGACATTCCGCCACAGAAAAGCAGTGAAGAACCAAATCAACTACACTCTTAGAAATAAGGGTTCTAAAAGGGTTCTTCTACAAGGGCTGAGGTTCTAACTGGAACCATTTGCTTCTGAAAAACCCTTTCCTGAAGAAAGGGTTTTTCAAGGGTTCTTGGTAACGCTAATGGTTCCAGTAAGAACCATTTTGATCCAGAGAACCCTTTTATACCCCTTTTCTGAATAATTGGTTTTAAAAGGGTTCTCACTAACACTAAGGGTTCCAGTAAGAACTATTTTGATCCAGAGAACCGTTTTTGGAAGAAAGAGTTCTTCAGGGATTGTTGAAAGCATGGGTAAGATCCTGTGTCACCAGGGACATACTTCCTGATAACATTTGCCAATAATGGTGCCTATCTTTAAATAAATGTTTTTCTCATTCAAATGTTTTGAATGTTTGTTCAATGTCAACATGATAAATGACCACAATATAATATGAACTAAACTGATCTGTAGAATACAATATGGTTCTTTATAGAACCCTCAAAAGACAAGACGGTTATCGGTGAAAACCTTTGAAAAGGGATGTTTTTAGAACCCCCTGTGTCGGATCTAGATGAAACCCTTGAAACATGAAAGAATTCTTTGTGGAACTCCCTGTGTGAGTTCTAGATGAAACCCTTGAAACATGAAAGGGTTCTTGGTGGAACTCCCTGCACAGGTTCTAGATGAAACCCTTGAAATACGAAAGGGTTCTTAGTGGAACTCCCTGTGTGGGTTCTAGATGAAACCCTTGAAATACGAAAGGGTTCTTAGTGGAACTCCCTGCGTGGGTTCTAGATGAAAGTCTTGAAATACAAAAGGGTTCTTAGTGGAACTCCCTGTGTGGGTTCTAGATGAAACCCTTGAAACATGAAAGAGTTCTTTGTGGAACTCCCTGTGTGAGTTCTAGATGAAACCCTTGAAACATGAAAGGGTTCTTAGTGGAACTCCCTGCGTAGGTTCTAGATGAAACCCTTGACAAACGAAAGGGTTCTTAGTGGAACTCCCTGTGTGGGTTCTAGATGAAACCCTTGAAATACGAAAGGGTTCTTAGTGGAACTCCCTGCGTGGGTTCTAGATGAAAGTCTTGAAATACAAAAGGGTTCTTAGTGGAACTCCCTATGTGGGTTCTAGATGAAACCCTTGAAACATGAAAGAGTTCTTTGTGGAACTCCCTGTGTGAGTTCTAGATGAAACCCTTGAAACATGAAAGGGTTCTTAGTGGAACTCCCTGCATAGGTTCTAGATGAAACCCTTGAAATACGAAAGGGTTCTTAGTGGAACTCCCTGCGTGGGTTCTAGATGAAAGTCTTGAAATACAAAAGGGTTCTTAGTGGAACTCCCTGTGTGGGTTCTAGATGAAACCCTTGAAACATGAAAGAGTTCTTTGTGGAACTCCCTGTGTGAGTTCTAGATGAAACCCTTGAAACATGAAAGGGTTCTTAGTGGAACTCCCTGCGTAGGTTCTAGATGAAACCCTTGACAAACGAAAGGGTTCTTAGTGGAACTCCCTGTGTGGGTTCTAGATGAAACCCTTGAAATACGAAAGGGTTCTTAGTGGAACTCCCTGCGTGGGTTCTAGATGAAAGTCTTGAAATACAAAAGGGTTCTTAGTGGAACTCCCTATGTGGGTTCTAGATGAAACCCTTGAAACATGAAAGAGTTCTTTGTGGAACTCCCTGTGTGAGTTCTAGATGAAACCCTTGAAACATGAAAGGGTTCTTAGTGGAACTCCCTGCATAGGTTCTAGATGAAACCCTTGACAAACGAAAGGGTTCTTAGTGGAACTCCCTGTGTGGGTTCTAGATGAAACCCTTGAAATACGAAAGGGTTCTTAGTGGAACTCCCTGCGTGGGTTCTAGATGAAAGTCTTGAAATACAAAAGGGTTCTTAGTGGAACTCCCTGTGTGGGTTCTAGATGAAACCCTTGAAATACGAAAAGGTTCTTAGTGGAACTCCCTGCGTGGGTTCTAGATGAAACCCTTGAAATACGAAAGGGTTCTTAGTGGAACTCTCTGCGTGGGTTCTTTGTAGAACCTCTCATGGGGGGTTCTGGGTGGAACCTTACACACACAGTTCTAGGTAGAACCCTCCAAAAGGGTTCCAGGTGGAACCTTTATAAAAAGGTTCTACCTGGAGCCAAAAAGGGTTCTCCTATGAGGACGAGCCGAAGAACCATATATGGTTCTACTTAGCACTTTTATTTCTAAGAGTGTAGCAGGAAACATATCCAATGTCTTCTAATTGGTGGGAACGTGTTGAATAATGTTGCTTTTTCTGGCCCAGCTACTACATCATTTACCTGAGCACTCACCTGTGGCCATTCGGGTCACACTTTCACAATGTCAAATAGCTTTTTCATGTGAGGAACACATCCATTAGGGGGCGACAGAGGGTGGCACTTTTTTTTTTAATGCAGCTATATTTCAGGCAAAAACTTTTATTATTATTAGTTCCTACACTACAAAAAGTGGAAATCCAAGCAAAAATGAATATCTGAAGTTTTGTTATTAGCTGAAAATAACTTTCTATTTTTATTTTCATTTTTTTGTTAACTTTCTACTTTTGACCACTGGATGTCTGGAAGAGTACCAATATTGGATTTGTGGAACTTAAAAATGGGATAGATAATATGCAAACCCAACAACACAATTCAGAGTTACATAAATTCATCTATGATGCTAAATTTTAAAAAATCCCGATGACACAAAAAGTCATTTGGATTAAAAAAAAGAGTTATTTTCACTTCTTGTGGTGTGGAAACGGATCATTGGCGTTTTTGTGTATACCGTATTTTCCGCACTATTAGCCACACCTAAAAACCACAAATTTACTCAAAAGCTGACAGTGCGGCTTATAACCCGGTGCGCTTTATATATGGATTAATATTAAGATTCATTTTCATAAAGTTTAGGTCTCGCAACTACGGTAAACAGCCGCCATCTTTTTTCCCCATAGAAGAGGAAGCGCTTCTTCTTCTACTGTAAGCAACCACCCGCCCCCGTAGAAGAAAAAGAAGCGCGCGGATATTACGTTTCATTTCCTTTGTGTGTTTACATCTGTAAAGACAACAAAATGGCTCCTACTAAGCGACAGGTTTCCGGTTCATGAAAAGACGCAATCTCTCCATCCGCACATGGACTACTATTTCACAGCAACTGCCTAAAGACTTTCAAGAAAAGCTGGCTACTTTCCGTGCATATTGTAAAAACAAGATAGCTGAAAAAAAGATCCGGCCAGAGAACATTATAAACATGGACGAGGTTCCACTGACTTTTGATATTCCTGTGAACCGCACTGTGGATACAACGGGAGCACGTACGGTGAATATTCGCACCACAGGGAATGAGAAGTCATCCTTCACTGTGGTTCTAGCTTGCCATGCTAATGGCCAGAAACTTCCACCCATGGTGATATTCAAAAGGAAGACCTTGTCAAAAGAGACCTTTCCAGCCGGCGTCATCATAAAAGCTAACTCGAAGGGATGGATGGATGAAGAAAAGATGAGCGAGTGGTTAAGGGAAGTTTACGCGAAGAGGCCGGGTGGCTTTTTTCACGCAGCTCCGTCCATGTTGATATACGACTCCATGCGCGCCCACATCACAGATGGTGTCAAAAAACAAGTGAAGCACACAAATACAACACTCGCCGTCATTCCGGGTGGATTAACCAAAGAACTCCAACCGCTCGATATTGGTGTCAACAAGGCATGTAAAGCATGACTGCGAACGGCGTGGGAACAATGGATGACCGAAGGCGAACACACATTCACTAAGACAGGGAGACAGCGCCGGACGACATACGCCAACATCTGCCAGTGGATCGTTATTATTCATGCGTTCGTTACGTCTCGTCTCGACTATTGTAACGTATTATTTTCGGGGCTCCCTATGTCTAGCATTAAAAAATTACAGTTGGTACAAAATGCGGCTGCTAGACTTTTGACAAGAACAAGAAAGTTTGATCATATTACGCCTATACTGTATATACCTTTATATACATATATACATATATATATATATACCTATACTGGCTCACCTGCACTGGCTTCCTGTGCACTTAAGATGTGACTTTAAGGTTTTACTACTTACGTATAAAATACTACACGGTCTAGCTCCGTCCTATCTTGTCGATTGCATTGTACCATATGTCCCGGCAAGAAATCTGCGTTCAAAGAACTCCGGCTTATTAGTGATTCCCAGAGCCCAAAAAAAGTCTGCGGGCTATAGAGCGTTTTCTTTTCGGGCTCCAGTACTATGGAATGCCCTCCCGGTAACAATTAGAGATGCTACCTCAGTAGAAGCATTTAAGTCCCATCTTAAAACTCATTTGTATACTCTAGCCTTTAAATAGCCCCCCTGTTAGACCAGTTGATCTGCCGTTTCTTTTCTTTTCTCCTCTGCTCCCCTTTTCCTTGAGGGGGGGGGGCACAGGTCCGGTGGCCATGGATGAAGTGCTGGCTGTCCAGAGTCGGGACCCGGGGTGGACCGCTCGCCTGTGCATCGGCAGGGAACATCTCTGCGCTGTTGACCCGTCTCCGCTCGGGATGGTGTCCTGCTGGCCCCACTATGGACTGGACTCTTACTATTATGTTGGATCCACTATGGACTGGACTCTCACAATATTATGTCAGACCCACTCGACATCCATTGCTTTCGGTCTCCCCTAGAGGGGGGGGGTTACCCACATATGCGGTCCTCTCCAAGGTTTCTCATAGTCATTCACATCGACGTCCCACTGGGGTGAGTTTTTCCTTGCCCGTATGTGGGCTTTGTACCGAGGATGTCGTTGTGGCTTGTGCAGCCCTTTGAGACACTTGTGATTTAGGGCTATATAAATAAAGATTGATTGATTGATTGATCGTAAATGCCTGGGCGGATATTTCGGTCTCAACTGTGGTCCGAGCTTTCCGGAAGGCAGGATTCACGGAACTGCTGGAAAAACAACAGCGACACTGACTCTGATGACTTCGACGAGACGGAGCCGGCCATTTTGGATCTCGTATTCGCCCAACTTTTTAATTCGGACACCGTAGGAGAAGAATTCGAGGGATTTATGAGTGAAGAATAACTTCAGAAAGTGAGTGTTATGTTTATTTTGTGTGTTGTGACATTAACGTTCGAGCAACATTAAGTTATTGATGTTGCTCTGCACTATTTTGAATTTTACTATGTTTGTGATTGCACATTTGCACATTACCGTACATTTTGGGAGTGAACAGAGTTGTTAGAACGCTGGTTTTTAATATATTATTAAAGTTTGACTGACCTATCTGACTGTTTTTTTGACATTCCTTTAGCGCAGTTAGATGTGGCTTATAACACGGGGCGGCTTATAGGTGGACAAAGTTTTGAAATATGCCGTTCATTGAAGGCGCGGCTTATAACACGGGGCGCCTTATGGTGCGGAAAATACGGTAATATCGCTGACGAGGGATGGCTACCAATTTTCTGTATTTCCATGTGTGTTAATAAATAATCTTTGTTTTTTATTGCAGCATTTAAAAATGAGTGCTCCAGTTGTCTTCTTCTCACATGTCTGAGTCTCATTTGCAAGTATGACACTAAGTTGCAATCGCAGTAACAAGTCCAAGACTAAACATTCTTTAGTTGCAGACTATCAACTAGAATATTTTATGAAATAACTGACACTTTATTTCTATCTGCTGTGAATCATTTATTTTGGTAGAAATATCACAGACTATATTACAATACCTGATCGTAATGTAAGACCATTTTAGTACCGTATTTTCCGCACCATAAGCCGCCCTGGGTTATAAGCCGCGCCTTCAATGAACGGCATATTTCAAAACTTTGTCCACCTATAAGCCGCCCCGTGTTATAAGCCGCATCTAACTGCGCTAAAGGAATGTCAAAAAAACAGTCAGATAGGTCAGTCAAACTTTAATAATATATTAAAAACCAGCGTGATGTGGGCGCGCATGGAGTCGTATATCAACATGGACGGAGCTGCGTGAAAAAAGCCACCCGGCCTCTTCGCGTAAACTTCCCTTAACCACTCGCTCATCTTTTCTTCATCCATCCATCCCTTCGAGTTAGCTTTTATGATGACGCCGGCTGGAAAGGTCTCTTTTGGCAAGGTCTTCCTTTTGAATATCACCATGGGTGGAAGTTTCTGGCCATTAGCATGGCAAGCTAGAACCACAGTGAAGGATGACTTCTCATTCCCTGTGGTGCGAATATTCACCGTACGTGCTCCCGTTGTATCCACAGTGCGGTTCACAGGAATATCAAAAGTCAGTGGAACCTCGTCCATGTTGATAATGTTCTCTGGCCGGATCTTTTTTTCAGCTATCTTGTTTTTACAATATGCACGGAAAGTAGCCAGCTTTTCTTGAAAGTCTTTAGGCAGTTGCTGTGAAATAGTAGTCCGTGTGCGGATGGAGAGATTGCGTCTTTTCATGAACCGGAAACCTGTCGCTTAGTAGGAGCCATTTTGTGGTCTTTACAGATGTAAACACACAAAGGAAATGAAACGTAATATCCGCGCGCTTCTTCTTCTTCTACGCGGGCGGGTGGTTGCTTACAGTAGAAGAAGAAGCGCTTCCTGTTCTATGGGGGCGGGTGCTTACCTTGGCGGTTGCTTGCGTAGAAGAAGAAGCACTTCCTCTTCTACGGGGAAAAAAGATGGCGGCTGTTTACCGTAGTTGCGAGACCGAAACTTTATGAAAATGAATCTTAATATTAATCCATATATAAAGCGCACCGGGTTATAAGCCGCACTGTCAGCTTTTGAGTAAATTTGTGGTTTTTAGGTGCGGCTAATAGTGCGGAAAATACGGTAGTTAGACCGGTTATGAGGCATAGCGCTTATTTCTTATTTGACACTGAATTTTCGGTGTTTGAATTTTGTGAACTGCGATTTTTTTTTTTTTTTTTTTACATCAAATTTTCACTTATGGTTTCATTGAAAACAAATTCGGGAGAAAAACGTTATTTTTTGTCAAATGTAGTGTTTTGAAATGCAGCGTGTAGAAAGAAAAGAGAGAAATGAAGCTCCGTAATGAATGAGTTAGATGCAGACTGGAGTGACTGTGACATGTATGGGAATAGAAATGACAAGACGTACCTGCACAGTTGACCACACAGGGGGTCTCTATGGTGCCGTGCGGGGTCTCCACTGCTTTGACCCTCTTCACCCCCATGTGGTCCGCCCGCACTTGAATGCCAGTCACAGGGCAGTTCTCTATCACCTGGCTCACACAGGTACACACATCAGGTACACACATCAGGTACACACATCAATTACACACATCAGGTACACACATCAATTACACACATCAATTGCACACATCAGGTACACACATCAGGTACACACATGAATTACACACATCAGGTACACAAATCAATTACAATTAGTTGTGTGTCCGTTCCCGTGCAAAGATGGTTTTCAAATTGGACACACTTGTCCTTGTGTAAAACATGTTTAACCAACTTGGTAGTATATATATATATATATATATATATATATATATATATATATATATATATATATATATATATATATATATATACACACACACACACACACACAGGTAAAAGCCAGTAAATTAGAATATTTTGAAAAACTTGATTTATTTCAGTAATTGCATTCAAAAGGTGTAACTTGTACATTATATTTATTCATTGCACACAGACTGATGCATTCAAATGTTTATTTCATTTAATTTTGATGATTTGAAGTGGCAACAAATGAAAATCCAAAATTCCGTGTGTCACAAAATGAGAATATTACTTAAGGCTAATACAAAAAAGGGATTTTTAGAAATGTTGGCCAACTGAAAAGTATGAAAATGAAAAATATGAGCATGTACAATACTCAATACTTGGTTGGAGCTCCTTTTGCCTCAATTACTGCGTTAATGCGGCGTGGCATGGAGTCGATGAGTTTCTGGCACTGCTCAGGTGTTATGAGAGCCCAGGTTGCTCTGATAGTGGCCTTCAACTCTTCTGCGTTTTTGGGTCTGGCAGTCTGCATCTTCCTTTTCACAATACCCCACAGATTTTCTATGGGGCTAAGGTCAGGGGAGTTGGCGGGCCAATTTAGAACAGAAATACCATGGTCCGTAAACCAGGCACGGGTAGATTTTGCGCTGTGTGCAGGCGCCAAGTCCTGTTGGAACTTGAAATCTCCATCTCCATAGAGCAGGTCAGCAGCAGGAAGCATGAAGTGCTCTAAAACTTGCTGGTAGACGGCTGCGTTGACCCTGGATCTCAGGAAACAGAGTGGACCGACACCAGCAGATGACATGGCACCCCAAACCATCACTGATGGTGGAAACTTTACACTAGACTTCAGGCAACGTGGATCCTGTGCCTCTCCTGTCTTCCTCCAGACTCTGGGACCTCGATTTCCAAAGGAAATGCAAAATTTGCATGGTTGGGTGATGGTTTGGGGTGCCATGTCATCTGCTGGTGTCGGTCCACTCTGTTTCCTGAGATCCAGGGTCAACGCAGCCGTCTACCAGCAAGTTTTAGAGCACTTCATGCTTCCTGCTGCTGACCTGCTCTATGGAGATGGAGATTTCAAGTTCCAACAGGACTTGGCGCCTGCACACAGCGCAAAATCTACCCGTGCCTGGTTTACGGACCATGGTATTTCTGTTCTAAATTGGCCCGCCAACTCCCCTGACCTTAGCCCCATAGAAAATCTGCGGGGTATTGTGAAAAGGAAGATGCAGAATGCCAGACCCAAAAACGCAGAAGAGTTGAAGGCCACTATCAGAGCAACCTGGGCTCTCATAACACCTGAGCAGTGCCAGAAACTCATCGACTCCATGCCACGCCGCATTAACGCAGTAATTGAGGCAAAAGGAGCTCCAACCAAGTATTGAGTATTGTACATGCTCATATTTTTCATTTTCATACTTTTCAGTTGGCCAACATTTCTAAAAAATCCCTTTTTTGTATTAGCCTTAAGTAATATTCTAATTTTGTGACACACGGAATTTTGGATTTTCATTTGTTGCCACTTCAAATCATCAAAATTAAATGAAATAAACATTTGAATGCATCAGTCTGTGTGCAATGAATAAATATAATGTACAAGTTACACCTTTTGAATCCAATTACTGAAATAAATCAAGTTTTTCAAAATATTCTAATTTACTGGCTTTTACCTGTATATATATATATATATATATATATATATATATATATATATATATATATATATATATATATATATATATATATATATATATATATAATAGTCATATTTTTGGTTTATTTAATAGTTAAAACAAATGTACATTATTGCAATCAGTTGATAAAACATTGTCCTTTACAATTATAAAAGCTTTTTACTCTGCTTGCATGTCAGCAGACTGGGGTAGATCCTGCTGAAATCCTATGTATTGAATGAATAGACAATCCTTTTGAATCGAAAAAATATCCTTTTTGAATTGAGAATCGCGTTGAATCGAAAAAAAATCGATTTTGAAACGAATCGTGACCCCAAGAATCGATATTGAATCGAATCGTGGGACACCCAAAGATCCGCAGCCCTAATGTACATACTAGAGATGCGCGGTTTGCGGGCACAACCGCGGAGTCCGCGGATTACCCGCGGATCGGGCGGATGAAATTTAAAAAAATTCGATTTTATCCGCGGGTCGGGTCGGGTCGGGCGTTTGAAATAAAAAAAATTTAAATAGATTCAGGCGGGTGGCAGTTAAACCAATTGGGAAATATATATACATAGTTAAATGTTGTTACCCACATACGAAAAACGAGCAGGCACCTGCAGCATATGCCACAACAGAAGAAAAAAAAAAAAAGAGATGGACACTTTTACGGAGCGGAGAAGGCCCCCGACGCCTCGCCGGGGTCCGGGACCGAGGCCCCTTCCCCCGAGAGGGCCCCACCGGGAGCCGTAGCTGAGGCGATCCGCGAGAAGGGCCCGACGCACGTCCAGGGTCACCACCGCGCCCACCGCACCGACACCCTGCCTCGTCCGCCTTCGCCGCGGCCGGCGTCACGCGCAGCAGGTAAGCAGCTTACCTGCCCGCCACCCCCGTGGCCGGGGGCTCGTAACAGGGGTCACTCCGCGCGCTCCGCCCGCGCAGCTTACCTGCCCGCCACCCCTGTTGCCGGGGGCGCGTAACAGGGGTCACTCCGCGCGCAGTGCGCTCACGAAAGGGGTGGGGCTCACCCTGGTTGATATAGACAGCAGCTAGGACGGTGGCCATGGAAGTCGGAACCCGCTAAGGAGTGTGTAACAACCCACCTGCCGAATCAACTAGCCCTGAAAATGGATGGCGCTGGAGCGTTGGGCCCATACCCGGCCGTCGCCGGCAGCGAGACGCGCTTGGAGGTGCGCTCAGCGCGGCTCCCATATGATTGCGCACTGGTGTGCGTCTGGGTCGTGACAGCGTGGCACGCGAATGTCTGTGCTGCATTGGATCAGTCTCCTTTCTTTAATAGGCAAAAGCTTTATAACCTCACTAATGCCTTGCATCGTCTATATTAGATATATAACAACGGGCGGGTGCGGGCGGATGGCGGGCGGATGCGGTTCTGATCAAATGTTAGATCGGGTGGATTGCGGATGGTTGACGATTTTCTGATGCGGTTGCGGATGAAATAATTGCCTATCCGCGCATCTCTAGTACATACATACATACAGTATTTTTTTTTTTCTTTCGCCATATCTGCAATTTCAAAGCAAAAAGTTTTTGTTGGTGCTAAAAATGTGTTTTGTTTTGACTTCCAACTTTACAAGTTTTTTTCTGGTAAAAATAGGAAGTTTCCACCAAGCACAAACGGCCATTTTTTTTCTCTCCCAACAGTCCAAATGTAGTCTCATGACAACTCAAACGTGTTTTCTCCTGAAAAGACATTTTGTTTTGACAGGTACAAATAGGAGACGATACAAAGTGTGTTTTTAAAGCTTTGTAGATATCAATGTATGGCCTATGGTAGACTGACCGTGGCCCCCCTTGCAGAAGCTGCTCTGCTCAGGGTGGTGCAGGTGCCCGCCGGGTCCATGGTGCCATCTTTGGGCACGTAGAGGGTCCCGTAGAGGTCATCCACGTTCATGAGAGGGTAGAGGTCCTTGGTCTGGGCGGGTGACAGCACGTGGGACTGGATGCCGTAGACTTTGCCCAGCTAGGAGAGGGAAGAGTTTATTTTATGTAGACTTCAACAACAACATGGAAGAAGAGCCTCTAGTGACACCTAACCAGTCCCAGACAAGAGGACTTCAGACCCTGGCACGTACCCATTCCTGGGATTAAAGGCCTCACCTTTTCTCCTCCAAACATATTACTGGGTATTGTGGCCAAACAGCTCCATTTTTGTTTCATCTGACATCACATGGACAAAGATAAGACCTTCTGGAGGAAAGTTCTGTGGTCAGATGAAACAAAAATGAAGCCGCAATACCCAGCAATATGTTTGGAGGAGAAAAGGTGAGGCCTTTAATCCCAGGAACACCATCCCTACCGTCAAGCATGGTGGTGGTAGTATTATGCTGCTGGGCCTGTTTTGCTGCCAATGGAACTGCTGCTTTAAATGGGACAATGAAAAAGGAGGATTAGCTCCAAATTGTTCAGGACAAGCTAAAATCATCAGCCCGGAGGTTGGGTCTTGGGCACAGTTGGGTGTTCCAACAGGACAATGACCTCAAAAGTGGCAAAGGAATGGCTAAATCAGGCTAGAATGAAGGTTTTAGAATGGCCTTCCCAAAGTCCTGACTTAAAGGTGTGGACAATGCTGAAGAAACAAGTCCATCCATCCATCCATCTTCTTCCGCTTATCCGAAGTCGGGTCGCGGGGGCAGCAGCTTAAGCAGGGAAGCCCAGACTTCCCTCTCCCCAGCCACTTCGTCCAGCTCCTCCCGGGGGATCCCGAGGCGTTCCCAGGCCAGCCGGGAGAGATAGTCTTCCCAGCGTGTCCTGGGTCTTCCCCGTGGCCTCCTACCGGTCGGACGTGCCCGAAACACCTTCCTAGGGAGGCGTTCGGGTGGCATTCTGACCAGATGCCCGAACCACCTCATCTGGCTCCTCTCGATGTGGAGGAGCAGCGGCTTTACTTTGAGCTCCCCCCGGATGACAGAGCTTCTCACCCTATCTCTAAGGGAGAGCCCCGCCACTCGGCGGAGGAAACTCATTTCGGCCGCTTGTACCCGTGATCTTGTCCTTTCGGTCATGACCCAAAGCTCATGACCATAGGTGAGGATGGGAACGTAGATCGACCGGTAAATCGAGAGCTTTGCCTTCCGGCTCAGCTCCTTCTTCACCACAACGGATCGATACAGCGTCCGCATTACTGAAGATGCCGCACCGATCCGCCTGTCGATCTCACGATCCACTCTTCCCCCACTCGTGAACAAGACTCCGAGGTACTTGAACTCCTCCACTTGGGGCAAGATCTCCTCCCCAACCCGGAGATGGCACTCCACCCTTTTCCGGGAGAGAACCATGGACTCGGACTTGGAGGTGCTGATTCCCATCCCAGTCGCTTCACACTCGGCTGCGAACCGATCCAGCGAGAGCTGAAGATCTTGGCCAGAAGAAGCCATCAGGACCACATCATCTGCAAATAGCAGAGACCTAATCCTGCAGCCACCAAACCAGATCCCCTCAACGCCCTGACTGCGCCTAGAAATTCTGTCCATAAAGGTTATGAACAGAATCGGTGACAAAGGGCAGCCTTGGCGGAGTCCAACCCTCACTGGAAACGTGTCCGACTTACTGCCGGCAATGTGGACCAAGCTCTGGCACTGATTATATAGGGAGCGAACTGCCACAATAAGACAGTCCGATACCCCATACTCTCTGAGCACTCCCCACAGGACTTCCCGGGGTACACGGTCGAATGCCTTCTCCAAGTCCACAAAGCACATGTAGACTGGTTGGGCAAACTCCCATGCACCCTCAAGGACCCTGCCGAGAGTATAGAGCTGGTCCACAGTTCCACGACCAGGACGAAAACCACACTGTTCCTCCTGAATCCGAGGTTCGACTATCCGGCGTAGCCTCCTCTCCAGTACACCTGAATAGACCTTACCGGGAAGGCTGAGGAGTGTGATCCCACGATAGTTGGAACACACCCTCCGGTTCCCCTTCTTAAAGAGAGGAACCACCACCCCGGTCTGCCAATCCAGAGGTACCGCCCCCGATGTCCACGCGATGTTGCAGAGTCTTGTCAACCAGGACAGCCCCACAACATCCAGAGCCTTAAGGAACTCCGGGCGGATCTCATCCACCCCCGGGGCCTTGCCACCGAGGAGCTTTTTAACTACCTCGGCAACCTCAGCCCCAGAAATAGGAGAGCCCACCACAGACTCCCCAGGCACTGCTTCCTCATAGGAAGACGTGCTGGTAGGATTGAGGAGGTCTTCGAAGTATTCTCTCCACCGATCCACAACATCCGCAGTCGAGGTCAGCAGAGCACCATCCGCACCATACACGGTGTTGACACTGCACTGCTTCCCCTTCCTGAGGCGGCGGATGGTGGTCCAGAATTGCTTCGAAGAAAGAAGAAACAAGTCGATTTCAGAAAAGCAACACATTTAGCTGAACTGCAGCAATTTAGTGGTCAAGTGGTCAAGCAGAAGCTTGTGGATGGCTACCAAAAGCGCCTTATTGCAGGTCAACTTGCCAAGGGACATGTAAGCAAATATTAACATTGCTGTATGTATACTTTTCACCCTCACATTTTCAGTAGAGCCATAATAAATTCATAAAAGAAGCAAACTTCATGAATGTTTTTTGTGAGCAACAAGTACCGTATTTCCTTGAATTAGCGCACTGGCGGTAATTAATTTAAAACCTCTTCTCACTCCGGCGCTTACCAAAGGCATGCGGTAAATGTAGGCATGCGCTTATACAGTGGGGCAAAAAAGTATTTAGTCAGCCACCAAAAGTTCTCCCACTTGAAATGATGACAGAGGTCTGTAATTTTCATCATAGGTACACTTCAACTGTGAGAGACAGAATTTGAAAAAATCCAGGAATTCACATTGTAGGATTTTTAAAGAATTTATTTGTAAATTATGGTGGAAAATAAGTATTTGGTCAATAACAAAAATTCAACTCAATACTTTGTAATATAACCTTTGTTGGCAATAACAGAGGTCAAACGATTACTATAGGTCTTTACCAGGTTTGCACACACAGTAGCTGGTATTTTGGCCCATTCCTCCATGCAGATCTTCTCGAGAGCAGTGATGTTTTGGGGCTGTCGCCGAGCAACACGGACTTTCAACTCCCTCCACAGATTTTCTATGGGGTTGAGGTCTGGAGACTGGCTAGGCCACTCCAGGACTTTCAAATGCTTCTTACGGAGCCACTCCTTCGTTGCCCGGGCGGTGTGTTTGGGATCATTGTCATGCTGGAAGACCCAGCCACGTTTCATCTTCAAAGCTCTCACTGATGGAAGGAGGTTTTGGCTCAAAATCTCACGATACATGGCCCCATTCATTCTTTCCTTAACACGGATCAGTCGGCCTGTCCCCTTAGCAGAAAAACAGCCCCAAAGCATGATGTTTCCACCCCCATGCTTCACAGTAGGTATGGTGTTCTTGGGATGCAACTCAGTATTCTTTTTCCTCCAAACACGACGAGTTGAGTTTATACCAAAAAGTTATATTTTGGTTTCATCTGACCACATGACATTCTCCCAATCCTCTGCTGTATCATCCACTTCAGACGGGCCTGGACATGCACTGGCTTAAGCAGGGGGACACGTCTGGCACTGCAGGATTTGATTCCCTGTCGGCGTAGTGTGTTACTGATGGTAACCTTTGTTACTTTGGTCCCAGCTCTCTGCATGTCATTCACCAGGTCCCCCCGTGTGGTTCTGGGATTTTTGCTCACCGTTCTCATGATCATTTTGAACCCACGGGATGAGATCTTGCGTGGAGCCCCAGATCAAGGGAGATTATCAGTGGTCTTGTATGTCTTCCATTTTCTGATAATTGCTCCCACAGTTGATTTTTTCACACCAAGCTGCTTGCCTATTGTAGATTCACTCTTCACAGTCTGGTGCAGGTCTACAATTCCTTTCCTGGTGTCCTTTGACAGCTCTTTGGTCTTGGCCATAGTGGAGTTTGGAGTCTGACTGTTTGAGGCTGTGGACAGGTGTCTTTTATACAGATAACCAGTTCAAACAGGTGCCATTAATACAGGTAACAAGTGGAGGACAGAAGAGCTTCTTAAAGAAGAAGTTACAGGTCTGTGAGAGCCAGAGATCTTCCTTGTTTGAAGTGACCAAATACTTATTTTCCACCATAATTTACAATTAAATTCTTTAAAATTCCTACAATGTGAATTCCTGGATTTTTATTTCACATTCTGTCTCTCACAGTTGAAGTGTACCTATGATGACAATTACAGACCTTTGTCATCATTTTAAGTGGGAGAACTTGCACAATCGGTGGCTGACTAAATACTTTTTTGCCCCACTGTAAATTTGAGTGTGATGTAAGGATAATCATGACATCGCTGAATGCCGCAATAGAATTTAAAGCACAATGGGAGTTCTTTTTGTTTGGGTCTGAAAAGGCAATTATAACGTGACACTCTTTATTTTTACAAGGGGTCAGTCAACAATTACGTACGCATTTTTCTCCAGGATTTTGACCCCAACCCCCGTACGCAAAATTTACTATACAAATGATGCTACTTAATTGTGCGCATTTCCCCCCCAGGACTTTGACCCCCAACCCCACCCCCCTTTGCATACGTAATTGTTGAATGTCTCCCAAGTACCTGCGTGATAACACAGCGGTACAATGTATACAGGTAAAAGCCAGTAAATTAGAATATTTTGAAAAACTTGATTTATTTCAGTAATTGCATTCAAAAGGTGTAACTTGTACATTATATTTATTCATTGCACACAGACTGATGCATTCAAATGTTTATTTCATTTAATTTTGATGATTTGAAGTGGCAACAAATGAAAATCCAAAATTCCGTGTGTCACAAAATTAGAATATTGTGTAAGGGTTACATTTTGAAGACACCTGGTGCCACAAACTAATCAGCTGATTAACTCAAAACACCTGCAAAGGGCTTTAAATGGTCTCTCAGTCCAGTTCTGAAGCCTACACAAACATGGGGAAGACTTCAGATTTGACAGCTGTCCAAAAGGCAACCATCGACACATTGCACAAGGAGGGAAAGACACAAAAGGTTATTGCTGAAGAGGCTGGCTGTTCTCTGAGCTCTGTGTCCAAACACATTAATGGAGAGGCAAAGGGAAGGAAAAACTGTGGTCAGAAAAAGTGTACAAGCGATAGGGATCACCGCGCCCTGGTCAAGATTGTGGAAAAAAAAAAACATTCAAAAATGTGGGGGAGATTCAGAAGGAGTGGACAGCTGCTGGAGTCAGTGCTTCAAGATCCACCACCAAGAGACGCTTGAAAGACATGGGTTTCAACTGCCGCATACCTCGTGTCAAGCCACTGTTGACCAAGAAACAGCGCGAAAAGCGTCTCACCTGGGCTAAGGAAAAAAAGAGCTGGACTGCTGCTGAGTGGTCCAAAGTCATGTTTTCTGACGAAAGCAAATTTTGCATTTCCTTTGGAAATCCAGGTCCCAGAGTCTGGAGGAAGACAGGAGAGGCACAGGATCCACGTTGCCTGAAGTCTAGTGTAAAGTTTCCACCATCAGTGATGGTTTGGGGTGCCATGTCATCTGCTGGTGTCGGTCCACTCTGTTTCCTGAGATCCAGGGTCAACGCAGCCGTCTACCAGCAAGTTTTAGAGCACTTCATGCTTCCTGCTGCTGACCTGCTCTATGGAGATGGAGATTTCAAGTTCCAACAGGACTTGGCGCCTGCACACAGCGCAAAATCTACCCGTGCCTGGTTTACGGACCATGGTATTTCTGTTCTAAATTGGCCCCCCAACTCCCCTGACCTTAGCCCCATAGAAAATCTGTGGGGTATTGTGAAAAGGAAGATGCAGAATGCCAGACCCAAAAACGCAGAAGAGTTGAAGGCCACTATCAGAGCAACCTGGGCTCTCATAACACCTGAGCAGTGCCAGAAACTCATCGACTCCATGCCACGCCGCATTAACGCAGTAATTGAGGCAAAAGGAGCTCCAACCAAGTATTGAGTATTGTACATGCTCATATTTTTCATTTTCATACTTTTCAGTTGGCCAACATTTCTAAAAATCCCTTTTTTGTATTAGCCTTAAGTAATATTCAAATTTTGTGACACACGGAATTTTGGATTTTCATTTGTTGCCACTTCAAATCATCAAAATTAAATGAAATAAACATTTGAATGCATCAGTCTGTGTGCAATGAATAAATATAATGTACAAGTTACACCTTTTGAATGCAATTACTGAAATAAATCAAGTTTTTCAAAATATTCTAATTTACTGGCTTTTACCTGTATGTATGCTAGATGTCTCCTGCTTATTTGCTCCCATGCTTTTCCCGGTCTCCGTATCAGCCCCCATATCCCCATTTAGCTGCCCTGGATATGCCTGTACATTATTCTTGAATGTGTGGACCTCCCAGAATCAGCATGTCCATCGCCACCCACGAGGACCTCTCAAAGTGTCAAAAACGAGGCTCGCCTGGAAAACGGGAGTATTTTATTTTGAAAGTAAACCGGATGCTTATGAATGACTTCCTGTCCAACACTACCAGATGATTGCTACGAACATTTGCAATACCGCGAACTGCCGGGTATCGCTAAAAACGTAGTAGGTACGTGATTTATCTGGAGGTAATTCTAGGCATGCGTTAATTATTTTGCGAAACGAGTTTGACCCTGCATGCGCATACTTTATACCCGGCGGCAATTCAAGGAAATACGGTATGTGCTCCAATCACTTTATCACAAAAAAATAAGACTTGTAGAAATGATTGGAAACTCAAGACAGCCATGACATGATGTTCTTTACAAGGTGGTAACGGGGGTGTATATTGTAGCGTCCCGGAAGAGTTAGTGCTGCAAAGGGGTTCTGGGTATTTGTTCTGTTGTGTTTATGTTGTGGTTACGGTGCGGATGTTCTCCCGAAATGTGTTTGTCATTCTTGTTTGGTGTGGGTTCACAGTGTGGCGTATATTCGTAACAGTGTTAAAGTTGTTTATACGGCCACCCTCAGTGTGACCTGTATGGCTGTTGACCAAGTATGGCTTGCATTCACTTATGTGCAGAGGTGGGTAGAGTAGCCAGAAATTGTACTCAAGTAAGAGTACTGTTACTTTAGAGATTTATTACTCAAGTAAAAGTAAGGAGTAGTCACCCAAATATTTACTTGAGTAAAAGTAAAAAGTATGTTGTGAAAAAACTACTCAAGTACTGAGTAACATATACACACACGTGTATATATATATATATATATATGTCTTAATAAGGTTATCCAAAAAATAGTGCTCGATACCGTAGTAGAGCGCAATATATGTATGTGTGGGAGAAAAAAAAAATCACAAGACTATTTCATCTCTACAGGCCTGTTTCATGAGGGGGGGTACCCTCAATCATCAGGAGATTTTAATGGGAGCATTCACATACCATGGTTTATATAGGGCACAGAGTGGGTGGGTACAGGCTGGTGTAGGGGCGTGGTGATTGGCTCATGTGTTACCTAGGAGGTGTTTCCGTCTGTGGCGGCCTGCTGTTACAATTTCGCTGCGCTTGTTGAGGGATGACAGGTCTGGACGGTAAATAATAAACAGTTTCTCTTTCAAGCATAGGTTGCATCTTTTATTACCACTATTGTAAGGTGTGCTGGATGCAAGAATTTGCCATACTTACAATAGTGGTAATAAAAGATGCAACCTATGCTTGAAAGAGTAACTGTTTATTATATACCGTCCAGACCTGTCATCCCTCAACAAGCGCAGCGAAATTGTAACAGCATGCCGCCACAGACGGAAACACCTCCTAGGTAACACATGAGCCAATCACCACGCCCCTACGCCAGCCTGTACCCACCCACTCTGTGCCCTATATAAACCATGGTATGTGAATGCTCCCATTAAAATCTCCTGATGATTGAGGGTACCCCCCCCCCTCATGAAACAGGCCTGTAGAGATGAAATAGTCTTGTGATTTTTTTTCCCCACACATACATATATATATATATATATATATATATATATATATATATATATATATATATACACATACACAAACACATATATATATATATATATATACACACATATATATATACATACATTGATATATACAGTATATAATTTATATTTATTTATTTTGCTGTTTTTGTTTACATGTTAAAGGTGTTTTAATGAATATACATGCATGTTTAACACATATAGATTCCTTTCTTTCATGAAGACAAGAATATAAGTTGGTGTATTACCTGATTCTGATGACTTGCATTGATTGTAATCAGACAGTAGTGATGATAACGTCCACGTTTTCAAATGGAGGAGAAAAAAAGTTCCTCCTTTCTGTCTAATACCACATGAAAGTGGTTGGTTTTTTGCCATCTTATTTGTCCAGCTTCCATATTCGTTTTTATACACTTTACAAGAAATACATTGGCGGCAAACTCCGTCGCTTGCTAGCTTGTTTGTGCTGGCTTTCGGAGACTCTTATTTTGAAAGCGCAGGCGCGATGGAGCGGCACTTTTATTGTGAAGACAGGAACTGTGCAGTCAGTCTTTAGGCTTTTGACGGGATGTACGGTTGAAATAAAAAAGGGTCTTTTTTCCTTCACACGTTTGATTGATTGATTGGAACTTTTATTAGTAGATTGCACAGTACAGTACATATTCCGTACAATTGACCACTAAATGGTAACACCCGAATACGTTTTTCAACTTGTTTAAGTCAGGTCATGTGACCACCTGGCTCTGTTTGATTGGTCCAACGTCACCAGTGACTGCATCTGATTGGTGGAACGGAGTGAACGTCACCAGTGACTGTATTTGTTGAAACGCAGGCACTTTGAAGGTCTGTCTGACAGACCAAAACAAACAAAGCGTGCATTAACAGATCGATAAAAATTAGTAGCGAGTAGCGAGCTGAATGTAGATAAAAGTAGCGGAGTAAAAGTAGCGTTTCTTCTCTATAAATATACTCAAGTAAAAGTAAAAGTATGTTGCATTAAAACTACTCTTAGAAGTACAATTTATCCCAAATGTTACTCAAGTAGATGTAACGGAGTAAATGTAGCGCGTTACTACCCACCTCTGCTTATGTGTGTGTAAAAGCTGCATATGTTATGTGACTGTGTCGGCATGCTGTTTGTATGGAGGAAAAGCGGTCGTGACGATAGTTTGTGGAGGACGCTAAAGGCAGTGCCTTTAGGTGGAAATCGGGAGAATGGTTGCCCCGGGAGATTTTCGGGAGGGGCACTGAAATTCGGAAGTCTCCTGGGATAATCGGGAGGGTTGGCAAGCAGAGGTGGGTAGTAACGCGCTACATTTACTCCGTTACATCTACTTGAGTAACTTTTGGGATAAATTGTACTTCTAAGAGTAGTTTTAATGCAACATACTTTTACTTAAGTATATTTATAGAGAAGGAACGCTACTTTTACTCCGCTACTTCTATCTACATTCAGCTCGCTACTCGCTACTCATTTTTATCGATCCGTTAATGCACGCTTTGTTTGTTTTGGTCTGTCAGACAGACCTTCAAAGTGCCTGCCTTACTGGTGACGTTCACTTCGTTCCACCAATCAGATGCAGTCACTGGTGACGTTGGACCAATCAAACAGAGCCAGGCGGTCACATGACCTGACTTAAACAAGTTGAAAAACTTATTGGGGTGTTACCATTTAGTGGTCAATTGTACGGAATATGTACTGTACTGTGCAATCTACTAATAAAAGTTCCAATCAATCAAAAGTGTGAAGGAAAAAAGATACTTTTTTATTTCAACCGTTCATCCCGTCAAAAGCCTAAAGACTGACTGCACAGTTCCTGTCTTCACAATAAAAGTGCCGCTCCATCGCGCCTGCGCTTTCAAAACAAGAGTCTCCGAAAGCCAGCACAAACAAGCTACGGAGTTTGCCGCCAATGTATTTCTTGTAAAGTGTATAAAAACGAATATGGAAGCTGGACAAATAAGATGCCAAAAACCCACCACTTTCATGTGGTATTAGACAGAAAGGAGGAACTTTTCTTCTCCTCCATTTGAAAACGTGGACGTTATCATCACTACTGTCTGATTACAATCAATGCAAGTCATCAGAATCAGGTAATACACCAACTTATATTCTTGTCTTCATGAAAGAAAGGAATCTATATGTTAAACATGCTTGTATATTCATTAAAACACCTTTAACATGTAAACAAAAACAGCAAAATAAATAAATATAAATTATATACTGTATATATCAATGTATATACGTATTTTCCGCACCATAAGGCGCCCTGGGTTATAAGCCGCGCCTTCAATGAACGGCATATTTCAAAACTTTGTCCACCTATAAGCCGCCCCGTGTTATAAGCCGCATCTAACTGCGCTAAAGGAATGTCAAAAAAACAGTCAGATAGGTCAGTCAAACTTTAATAATATATTAAAAACCAGCGTGATGTGGGCGCGCATGGAGTCGTATATCAACATGGACGAAGCTGCGTGAAAAAAGCCACCCGGCCTCTTCGCGTAAACTTCCCTTAACCACTCGCTCATCTTTTCTTCATCCATCCATCCCTTCGAGTTAGCTTTTATGATGACGCCGGCTGGAAAGGTCTCTTTTGGCAAGGTCTTCCTTTTGAATATCACCATGGGTGGAAGTTTCTGGCCATTAGCATGGCAAGCTAGAACCACAGTGAAGGATGACTTCTCATTCCCTGTGGTGCGAATATTCACCGTACGTGCTCCCGTTGTATCCACAGTGCGGTTCACAGGAATATCAAAAGTCAGTGGAACCTCGTCCATGTTGATAATGTTCTCTGGCCGGAACTTTTTTTCAGCTATCTTGTTTTTACAACCTGTCGCTTAGTAGGAGCCATTTTGTGGTCTTTACAGATGTAAACACACAAAGGAAATGAAACGTAATATCCGCGCGCTTTTTCTTCTTCTACGCGGGCGGGTGGTTGCTTACAGTAGAAGAAGAAGCGCTTCCTGTTCTATGGGGGCGGGTGCTTACCTTGGCGGTTGCTTGCGTAGAAGAAGAAGCACTTCCTCTTCTACGGGGAAAAAAGATGGCGGCTGTTTACCGTAGTTGCGAGACCAAAACTTTATGAAAATTAATATTAATATTAACCCATATATAAGGCGCACCGGATTATAAGGCGCACTGTCAGCTTTTGAGAAAATTTGTGGTTTTTAGGTGCGCCTTATGGCCCTGTGATGAGGTGGCGACTTGTCCAGGGTGTACCCCGCCTTCCGCCCGATTGTAGCTGAGATAGGCTCCAGCGCCCCCCGCGACCCCAAAGGGAATAAGCGGTAGAAAATGGATGGATGGATGGGAGGTGCGCCTTATAGTGCGGAAAATACGGTATATATATATATATATATATATATGATATGATATATGATACGAGTGTGTATGTTACTCATCAGTTACTCAGTACTTGAGTAGTTTTTTCACAACATACTTTTTACTTTTACTCAAGTAAATATTTGGGTGACTACTCCTTACTTTTACTTGAGTAATAAATCTCTAAAGTAACAGTACTCTTACTTGAGTACAATTTCTGGCTACTCTACCCACCTCTGCTTATTTGTATTTGTAAAGAGTGAATGAGACATGTAGGAAGGTTGACTAGCGCTGCTCTTTACCGACATGAGGCGCTTGTACTCGTCCAGCCTCTGCTTGTTGGAGGCGATGAACAGTCCTCCGTTCTGGATCCAGCCCGTGTGGAGGCCCGTCTCCTCCTCCAGGTCTTGGCTCACCACCTTCCTGGTGTGGGCCAGGAGCTCCACCTCTACGTCGCTGGGGCGCAGCTGCCATAGGAGGCCTGCAAGAGAGCAGCTCACACATGATAGAACATTCCCTCTCTGTGCTGTGTTAGCTCCTTATCATGGAAACACTTAGCATACTTGCAACAATTAGCTCTAATGCTAGCATAAAGCGTTAGCATGCTAACATAGAAAAAGTCAGTGTCCTAAGATGGCACCTAGGACAGTATTCAGATCCAGGATTTTTGGTTTCAAAAGAATAAAATGAGCTAAAATACGCAAAAGCCACGATTTTTAGGTTTAAATGAATGAAATTTGCAAAGTGCTAGCATAACTCGTTAGCATGCTAATGGTAGCCTGGTAATATAGAAAAAAAAGTTAGCATACTTCAAAGATGGCATTATGGGGCCTTTATTTTTAGGTTGAAACAAATAACATTTACAAAAATGCTAGCATAACACGTTAGCATGATGATGGCAAAAATAGCACACTTCTAAGATGGCGGCAAGTACGATATTTGTAGATTCAAATGAATGGAATTAGCTAAAATGCTAGCATAAAACGTTAGCATGCTAACATAGAAAAAGTCAGTGTCCTAAGATGGCACCTAGGACAGTATTCAGATCCAGGATTTTTGGTTTCAAAAGAATAAAATGAGCTAAAATACGCAAAAGCCACGATTTTTAGGTTTGAATGAATGAAATTTGCAAAGTGCTAGCATAACTCGTTAGCATGCTAATGTTAGCCTGATAATAGAGAAAAAAAGTTAGCATACTTCAAAGATGGCATTATGGGGCCTTTATTTTTAGGTTGAAACAAATAACATTTACAAAAATGCTAGCATAACACGTTAACATGATGATAGCAAAAATAGCACACTTCTAAGATGGCGGCAAGTACGATATTTGTAGATTCAAATGAATGGAATTAGCTAAAATGCTAGCATAAAGCGTTAGCATGCTAACATAGAAAAAGTCAGTGTCCTAAGATGGCACCTAGGACAGTATTCAGATCCAGGATTTTTTGTTTCAAAAGAATAAAATGAGCTAAAATACGCAAAAGCCACGATTTTTAGGTTTAAATGAATGAAATTTGCAAAGTGCTAGCATAACTCGTTAGCATGCTAATGGTAGCCTGGTAATATAGAAAAAAAGTTAGCATACTTCAAAGATGGCATTATGGGGCCTTTATTTTTAGGTTGAAACAAATAACATTTACAAAAATGCTAGCATAACACGTTAGCATGATGATAGCAAAAATAGCACACTTCTAAGATGGCGGCAAGTACGATATTTGTAGATTCAAATGAATGGAATCAGCTAAAATGCTAGCATAGAACGTTAGCATGCTAACATAGAAAAAGTCAGTGTCCTAAGATGGCACCTAGTACAGTATCCAAATCCAGGATTTTTTGTTTCAAAAGAATAAAATGAGCTAAAATACGCAAAAGCCACGATTTTTAGGTTTAAATGAATGAAATTTGTAAAGTGCTAGCATAACTCGTTAGCATGCTAATGGTAGCCTGGTAATATAGAAAAGAAGTTAGCATACTTCAAAGATGGCATTATGGGGCCTTTATTTTTAGGTTGAAACAAATAACATTTACAAAAATGCTAGCATAACATGTTAGCATGATGATGGCAAAAATAGCACACTTCTAAGATGGCGGCAAGTACGACATTTCTAGATTCAAATGAATGGAATTAGCTAAAATGCTAGCATAAAACGTTAGCATGCTAACATAGAAAAGTCAGTGTCCTAAGATGGCACCTAGGACAGTATTCAGATCCAGGATTTTTGGTTTCAAAAGAATAAAATGAGCTAAAATACGCAAAAGCCACGATTTTTAGGTTTAAATGAATGAAATTTGCAAAGTGCTAGCATAACTCGTTAGCATGCTAATGGTAGCCTGGTAATATAGAAAACAAGTTAGCATACTTCAAAGATGGCATTATGGGGCCTTTATTTTTAGGTTGAAACAAATAACATTTACAAAAATGCTAGCATAACACGTTAGCATGATGATGGCAAAAATAGCACACTTCTAAGATGGCGGCAAGTACGATATTTGTAGATTCAAATGAATGGAATTAGCTAAAATGCTAGCATAAAACGTTAGCATGCTAACATAGAAAAAGTCAGTGTCCTAAGATGGCACCTAGTACAGTATTCAGATCCAGGATTTTTTGGTTTCAAAAGAATAAAATGAGCTAAAATACGCAAAAGCCACGATTTTTAGGTTTAAATGAATGAAATTTGCAAAGTGCTAGCATAACTCGTTAGCATGCTAATGGTAGCCTGGTAATATAGAAAAAAAGTTAGCATACATCAAAGATGGCATTATGGGGCCTTTATTTTTAGGTTGAAACAAATAACATTTACAAAAATGCTAGCATAACACGTTAGCATGATGATGGCAAAAATAGCACACTTCTAAGATGGCGGCAAGTACGATATTTGTAGATTCAAATGAATGGAATTAGCTAAAATGCTAGCATAAAACGTTAGCATGCTAACATAGAAAAAGTCAGTGTCCTAAGATGGCACCTAGGACAGTATTCAGATCCAGGATTTTTGGTTTCAAAAGAATAAAATGAGCTAAAATACGCAAAAGCCACGATTTTTAGGTTTAAATGAATTAAATTTGCAAAGTGCTAGCTAGCATAACTCGTTAGCATGCTAATGTTAGCCTGATAATAGAGAAAAAAAGTTAGCATACTTCAAAGATGGCATTATGGGGCCTTTATTTTTAGGTTGAAACAAATAACATTTACAAAAATGCTAGCATAACACGTTAGCATGATGATGGCAAAAATAGCACACTTCTAAGATGGCGGCAAGTACGATATTTGTAGATTCAAATGAATGGAATTAGCTAAAATGCTAGCATAAAACGTTAGCATGCTAACATAGAAAAAGTCAGTGTCCTAAGATGGCACCTAGGACAGTATTCAGATCCAGGATTTTTGGTTTCAAAAGAATAAAATGAGCTAAAATACGCAAAAGCCACGATTTGTAGGTTTAAATGAATGAAATTTGCAAAGTGCTAGCATAACTCGTTAGCATGCTAATGTTAGCCTGATAATAGAGAAAAAAAGTTAGCATACTTCAAAGATGGCATTATGGGGCCTTTATTTTTAGGTTGAAACAAATAACATTTACAAAAATGCTAGCATAACACGTTAGCATGATGATGGCAAAAATAGCACACTTCTAAGATGGCGGCAAGTATGATATTGAAATCCATGATTTGCAGATTCAAATTAATGGAATTAGCTAAAATACCAGCATAAAATGTTAGCATGCTAACAGGAAAAGTTAGCGTACTTCTAAGATGGCGTCAAGTACAATATCAAAATCCATGATTTTTAGACAACATTAGCTAAATATGAGCATAAAACATTAGCATGCTAACTAAAAGTGCTAAGTTTAGACAGTTTACCTGGCAGAACGTGTTGTTGCAAGAGTAATCCTGACTTCTAAGATGTACCGAGCCCATGAGTTTTAGCTTTAACCCTTTGATGCATAACATGGGTCAAATGTGACCCAACCAAGTTTTTATTATCTGTTTCTTTGCAATAATTGAATGTAATCTTTCAGTATTCCAGGTATTCCTCAATTAACTTGTTTTTGGTCATTAAACATTGTTATTTTATTCTTTCTCTTCATAATTTTTGAATAAAAATGATATTTGTATTACTACACTTCCAATGCACAACATGGGTCAAAAATGACCCACATCTATTTTCTATGTTATTTCATGTTAGCCTGAGCGTTGCTTTGCTATATATTTCAAATAAATGTATTTTATCGTTTACTATCACATATATTCAGTAAATATCATGTTTTTGTTCAGCTAAAATCATATTTTTTATGTTTCCTTTCTTACTCTATGAACAAGCACAGCTTTTGTATTCATACATCAACTTCACACACATGGGTCAGAAATGACCCACCTGCATTCACTGTGACATTTGGTAGGAACCTTTTGAATTTGAGCATGTTTGCAATTAGGAATGTATTTGGTGCGGACAACTGCTCACCTGACACATTTTTCTACTCAACACCTTTGAACATCTGATCAGTAAGTAAGTTATTTTACAATTGTTCTACCTAAGAAAATATTTGATGCCTTGTGAAAGGGTTGGCATAATTTAGTGCGTCACTTGTCAGAAAGGGAAATATTTGCAATACTATTAGCTAACTGTTGACATATTCTTGTTAGCTAAACTAATCTTATAGCTGGGTCACCAACATAAAACTCAAGATAAATATTTAGATTGATGTGCATTTTACAGTATTGTACGTTTGATTTGCTTTATCCAGAGTATGGCTAAAAGATTTACAGCTGAGATGGTTCTATGGATGCTGGATGAAGAACCAGATGAGGAGGCGATTGGAAATGATTCGGAGTCTGAAATATCTGAGGATGATGACCCGGACTATGTGCCCCAGGATCAAGCTGAAGATCAATCAATCAATCAATCTTTATTTATATAGCCCTAAATCACAAGTGTCTCAAAGGGCTGCACAAGCCACAACGACATCCTCGGTACAAAGCCCACATACGGGCAAGGAAAAACTCACCCCAGTGGGACGTCGATGTGAATGACTATGAGAAACCTTGGAGAGGACCGCATATGTGGGTAACCCCCCCCCTGTTGATGTGGGTGTGTCTTCAAATCCAGCTCTCCGAGATGAAGAAGACATAGACATAGGTGACTCATCTGATGATGAATCCTCAGAAGAGGAAGCACAGACCCAGTCCAATAGAATGAGTAAAAAGGGGTCTTACTGGAATGAGAATCCCCCCACTTCCAGCAGAACAAGAAGCCATAACATTCTGAGGCTCAGAAGCTGCCCAGGACCTACACCCGGATCAAGAGCTGTTTCACCGAAAGATGCATGGGATATGTTCATCAGTGACAACATCATTGAGGAGGTTCTAAAATGCACCAACTTAGAGGGACGAAGAGCAGCCGCAGCTAGAAGGAAAACGTGGAGAAGTGTCAAGAAAGAGGAATTCATGGCCTTTATTGGTTTGACACTCCTTTCAGGTGACAAAGCAGTGGATTACAGTCAGAAGAAGAAACCAGAAGTGATACTGTACTACAACAGAACAAAAGGAGGAGTGGACACAACAGATCAGATGGTTGGCACCTACACATGCAGGCGGAGAACACGGAGGTGGCCCATGGTGCTCTGGTACAATATGCTGGATATTGCCACCCTCAATGCTTACACCAACTTCACTACAGAACACCCTGGTTACATGGGTGGTGTCACCAATGCACGCCGACTATTCATCAAGGAGCTGGGCAAAGAGCTGGTCATGCCATATATGAAGAGCCGCATGGAGGGCACACCCACACTCCAAAAGCATATCATAGAGGCAATGGAAAGATGTGGGATAGAAAAACAAACCATAGTCACCACCCAACCAGAAGAGGACATAAGACAGAAGGGTGTGGCGAAGAGGAAGAGGTGTGCGATCTGCCCATCTGCCAAAGACAGAAAAGTCAGCAGCTGGTGTTCGCAGTGCAAGAAGCCTGTGTGCAAGGAGCACAAACGCACAGTGGTAATGTGTGCTACATGTGAGGAATCTGATTACTAACTAATAAAGAATAAAAGAATCATAAGAACTGAATTGAAAATTTTATTTTACGTTGGTCTAATTCACAAGTTTATTTTTGTTACCGCCCGATGTTTGCCAAAATGACAAATAAACAGGTATCAAATAATAAATGTATGATTGTTTGGCCCGAATCACATCTAAAATAAGTATTTGAAGTAAAATATTATTGTAATATGCCTTCATCCATTTTTAAATCGCACTTGGATAATGGGTCATTTTTGACCCATGTGTGTAAACTTGATGTAGTATTACAAAAAATACTTTTGTTCATAAGGTATGGTAGGAAAAATATAAATAATGATTTGTGGTAATCAAAAACAAGATTTTTAAAGAATACTTGATTTATTAAATTATAAAATACATTGATTTCAAAAGATACAGCAAAGAAACACTCAGGCAGCATGAAATAACATGGGACATTGATGCGGGTCATTTTTGACCCATGTTGTGCATTAAAAGGGGTGTGCATATGTTATGCATCAAAGGGTTAAACAAATACAATTTGCCAGCATGAAGCATTAGCATGTTTACATTAGCATGCTTCCATAGGATAAGCTAACATACGCTAAGATGTGCTATGAGTTTTAGCTTTAAACAAATACCATTATCTAGCATAATGCATTAGCATGTTTACATTAGCATGCTTCCATAGGATAAGCAAACATACTCTAAGATGTGCTACGAGTTTTAGCTTTAAACAAATACAATTAGCATGCAGTACCTGCAGTGTGCCAGGTGGTCCCTGCAGTCAGGCGGTCTCTCTCCAGCAGGACCACGTTGGTCAGGCCCATCTTGGCGAGGTGGTAGAGGGTCTGACAGCCCAGGCTGCCTCCTCCAATCACCACCACGTGGGCACTCCTGGGGGTCACACTAGTCGTCAGCAGGGTTCAGGAGGACTGGCGATGATGCCCACCTACCTGGGTATGGGTCTAGTGGAGGACTGGGGATGATGCCCACCTACCTGGGTAAGGGTCTAGTGGACGACTGGGGATGATGGCAACCTACCTGGGTAAGGGTCTAGTGGAGGACTGGGGATGATCTCCACCTACCTGGGTAAGGGTCTAGTGGAGGACTGGGGATGATGGCCACCAACCTGGGTAAGGGTCTAGTGGAGGACTGGGGATGATGCCCACCTACCTGGGTAAGGGTCTAGTGGAGGACTGGGGATGATGCCCACCTACCTGGGTAAGGGTCTAGTGGAGGACTGGGGATGATGCCCACCTACCTGGGTAAGGGTCTAGTGGAGGACTGGGGATGATGCCCACCAACCTGGGTAAGGGTCTAGTGGAGGACTGGGGATGATGCCCACCTACCTGGGTAAGGGTCTAGTGGAGGACTGGGGATGATGCCCACCTACCTGGGTAAGGGTCTAGTGGAGGACTGGGGATGATGCCCACCTACCTGGGTAAGGGTCTAGTGGAGGACTTGGGATGATGGCCACCAACCTGGGTAAGGGTCTAGTGGAGGACTGAGGATGATGGCCACCAACCTGGGTAAGGGTCTAGTGGAGGACTGGGGATGATGCCCACCTACCTGGGTAAGGGTCTAGTGGAGGACTGGGGATGATGGCCACCAACCTGGGTAAGGGTCTAGTGGAGGACTGGGGATGATGGCCACCAACCTGGGTAAGGGTCTAGTGGAGGACTGGGGATGATGCCCACCTACCTGGGTAAGGGTCTAGTGGAGGACTGGGGATGATGGCCACCAACCTGGGTAAGGGTCTAGTGGAGGACTGGGGATGATGCCCACCTACCTGGGTAAGGGTCTAGTGGAGGACTGGGGATGATGGCCACCAACCTGGGTAAGGGTCTAGTGGAGGACTGGGGATGATGCCCACCTACCTGGGTAAGGGTCTAGAGGAGGACTGGGGATGATGCCCACCTACCTGGGTAAGGGTCTAGTGGAGGACTGGGGATGATGCCCACCTACCTGGGTAAGGGTCTAGTGGAGGACTGGGGATGATGCCCACCTACCTGGGTATGGGTCTAGTGGAGGACTGGGGATGATGCCCACCTACCTGGGTAAGGGTCTAGTGGAGGACTGGGGATGATGGCAACCTACCTGGGTAAGGGTCTAGTGGAGGACTGGGGATGATGCCCACCTACCTGGGTAAGGGTCTAGTGGAGGACTGGGGATGATGGCCACCAACCTGGGTAAGGGTCTAGTGGAGGACTGGGGATGATGCCCACCTACCTGGGTAAGGGTCTAGTGGAGGACTGGGGATGATGCCCACCTACCTGGGTAAGGGTCTAGTGGAGGACTGGGGATGATGCCCACCTACCTGGGTAAGGGTCTAGTGGAGGACTGGGGATGATGCCCACCAACCTGGGTAAGGGTCTAGTGGAGGACTGGGGATGATGCCCACCTACCTGGGTAAGGGTCTAGTGGAGGACTGGGGATGATGCCCACCTACCTGGGTAAGGGTCTAGTGGAGGACTGGGGATGATGCCCACCTACCTGGGTAAGGGTCTAGTGGAGGACTTGGGATGATGGCCACCAACCTGGGTAAGGGTCTAGTGGAGGACTGAGGATGATGGCCACCAACCTGGGTAAGGGTCTAGTGGAGGACTGGGGATGATGCCCACCTACCTGGGTAAGGGTCTAGTGGAGGACTGGGGATGATGCCCACCAACCTGGGTAAGGGTCTAGTGGAGGACTGGGGATGATGGCCACCAACCTGGGTAAGGGTCTAGTGGAGGACTGGGGATGATGCCCACCTACCTGGGTAAGGGTCTAGTGGAGGACTGGGGATGATGGCCACCAACCTGGGTAAGGGTCTAGTGGAGGACTGGGGATGATGCCCACCTACCTGGGTAAGGGTCAAGTGGAGGACTGGGGATGATGCCCACCAACCTGGGTAAGGGTCTAGTGGAGGACTGGGGATGATGGCCACCAACCTGGGTAAGGGTCTAGTGGAGGACTGGGGATGATGCCCACCTACCTGGGTAAGGGTCTAGTGGAGGACTGGGGATGATGGCCACCAACCTGGGTAAGGGTCTAGTGGAGGACTGGGGATGATGGCCACCAACCTGGGTAAGGGTCTAGTGGAGGACTGGGGATGATGCCCACCTACCTGGGTAAGGGTCTAGTGGAGGACTGGGGATGATGCCCACCTACCTGGGTAAGGGTCTAGTGGAGGACTGGGGATGATGCCCATCTACCTGGGTAAGGGTCTAGTGGAGGACTGGGGATGATGCCCACCTACCTGGGTAAGGGTCTAGTGGAGGACTGGGGATGATGGCCACCAACCTGGGTAAGGGTCTAGTGGAGGACTGGGGATGATGCCCACCTACCTGGGTAAGGGTCAAGTGGAGGACTGGGGATGATGCCCACCAACCTGGGTAAGGGTCTAGTGGAGGACTGGGGATGATGGCCACCAACCTGGGTAAGGGTCTAGTGGAGGACTGGGGATGATGCCCACCTACCTGGGTAAGGGTCTAGTGGAGGACTGGGGATGATGGCCACCAACCTGGGTAAGGGTCTAGTGGAGGACTGGGGATGATGGCCACCAACCTGGGTAAGGGTCTAGTGGAGGACTGGGGATGATGCCCACCTACCTGGGTAAGGGTCTAGTGGAGGACTGGGGATGATGCCCACCTACCTGGGTAAGGGTCTAGTGGAGGACTGGGGATGATGCCCATCTACCTGGGTAAGGGTCTAGTGGAGGACTGGGGATGATGCCCACCTACCTGGGTAAGGGTCTAGTGGGCCCCGACACACTGCCAGGGTCCTGCTTCAGTGTCTTCTCGTAAGGGACGCTCTTCTCACTGCTCAGCTCAGAGCTGTAGCTCACACAACTCAAACGCCACGGCCTGGCGGCGAGCGGGCGGCGTGCTGACACTGCTGCTGCTGACGCCAGGCGCTCAACCGCACGCCCGAGGAAGGCCATGGCCCCTTGGAAGGATGCAAAAGAACATGTTTGAGTGTCAAATGCTAACTCTGTATGCTAACTTAGCATACATCAAAGCATAACGTTAGCCATTTTACACCTTATGGCAACATTTGAAAGGAAACTTTTAGTGACAGACACCTTCATAACAATATACACACTGTAACTATATATATATATATATATATATATATATATATCATGTAGTCACAGACACCTTCATAACAATATACACACTGTAACTATATATATATATATATATATATCATGTAGTCACAGACACCTTCATAACAATATACACACTGTAACTATATATATCATGTAGTAACAGACACCTTCATAACAATATGTAATATGTACAATATACACACTGTAAGTATATATATAATGTAGTAACAGACACCTTCATAATAATATGTAATATGTACAATATACACACTGCAAGTATATATATGATGTAGTAATAGACACTTTCATAACAATATGTCATATGTACAATATACACAATGCAAGTATATATATATAATGTAGTAACAGACACCTTCATAACAATATGTAATATGTACAATATACACACTGCAAGTATATATATAATGTAGTAACAGACACCTTCAAAACAATATGTAACATGTACAATATACACACTGCAAGTATATATATATAATGAAGTAACAGACACCTTCATAACAACATGTACAATATACACACTGCAAGTAAATGTATAACGTAGTAACATAATAATAATGGTAATAATAATGTAGTAACAGACACCTTCATAACAATATGTAACATGTACAATATACACACTGCAAGTATATATATAATGTAGTAACACACACCTTCATAACAATATGTAATATGTACAATATACGCACTGCAAGTATATATATAAAATGTAGTAACAGACACCTTCATAACAATATGTAATATGTACAAAATACACACTGCAAGTATATATATAAAATGTAGTAACAGACACCTTCATAACAACATGTACAATATACACACTGCAAGTATATATATAATGTAGTAACAGACACCTTCATAACAACATGTACAATATACACACTGCAAGTAAATGTATAACATAGTAACATAATAATAATGGTAATAATAATGTAGTAACAGACACCTTCATAACAATATGTAACATGTACAATATACACACTGCAAGTATATATATAATGTACTAACAGACACCTTCATAACAATATGTAATATGTACAATATACACACTGCAAGTATATATATATGTATATATATATAATGTAGTAACACACACCTTCATAACAATATGTAATATGTACAATATACGCACAGCAAGTATATATATAAAATGTAGTAACAGACACCTTCATAACAATATGTAATATGTCCAAAATACACACTGCAAGTATATATATATAATGTAGTAACAGACACCTTCATAACAACATGTACAATATACACACTGCAAGTATATATATAATGTAGTAACAGACACCTTCATAACAACATGTACAATATACACACTGCAAGTAAATGTATAACGTAGTAACATAATAATAATGGTAATAATAATGTAGTAACAGACACCTTCATAACAATATGTAACATGTACAATATACACACTGCAAGTATATATATAATGTACTAACAGACACCTTCATAACAATATGTAATATGTACAATATACACACTGCAAGTATATATATATATATATATATATATATATATATATATATATATATATATATATATATATATATATATAATGTAGTAACACACACCTTCATAACAATATGTAATATGTACAATATACGCACTGCAAGTATATATATAAAATGTAGTAACAGACACCTTCATAACAATATGTAATATGTACAAAATACACACTGCAAGTATATATATAATGTAGTAACAGACACCTTCATAACAACATGTACAATATACACACTGCAAGTATATATATAATGTAGTAACAGACACCTTCATAACAACATGTACAATATACACACTGCAAGTAAATGTATAACATAGTAACAGAATAATAATAATAATAATGTAGTAACAGACACCTTCATAACAATATGTAATATGTACAATATACACAAGTATATATATAATGTCGTAACAGGCACCTTCATAACAACATGTACAATATACACACTGCAAGTAAATGTATAACGTAGTAACAGAATAATAATAATAGTAATAATGTAGTAACAGACACCTTCATAACAAAATGCTTTCAAAGTACCATATTCCGACGACGCTAGCAGGTATCAATAAAATTAAACGGTGCCATATTTTGGATACTTCCGGTTGCAGACTTAACACCGGCTCGCGTTAACAATCAGTCAAGCAGACGCAGACAGGCAATGCTAGCGCTAGCTTGGAGCTAATTTACGTTGGATCTGCCATAGATAGGCTATTATTAGCATTAGCGATTTCACATGGCAACTTCAACACCTCCAAATTTGGTAGTGAAAAGTACAAGTAAGACGAATGTTATAACCACACAGCTGGTGTGTAATATGTATATTACTTACAGTATAACCACTTTGTAGGGCGCAACATAAGCCATTTACTTCAAACGTTATATTAAAAAATAACATTTTACTATCGAACAATGAACATTTATCAACACACACAAACCTTTTGATTGTAAATATATTAGTGCTGAACATCTGCTTATAATATAATATCTTGTATTAATAATTTCATTTTTAGGTTCAAACAAATAACATTTGCAAAAATGCTAGCATAAAATTTTAGCATGCTAGTATTTTAGCTAATTGTATTCATTTGAATCAAAAAAATCATGGATTTTGATACCTTAGAAGTATGCTAACTCCTTTCTTTGTATTCATGCTTATATTAGCATGCTAACATTTTATGCTATCAGTTTTTGCAAATTGTATTCGTTTAAACCTAAAAGTTTGCCACTTTCTTCCATGTTATCATGCTAACGTTAGCAAGCTAACGATTTACGCAAGCATTTATGCAAATTGTATTTGTTTAAAAACTAAAAATCATGGTCGTTGATACTTGCCACCATTTTAAAAAGTATGCTTACTTTTTCTAGGTTATCATGTTAATATTAGTATGCTAACATTTAATGCTCGCATTTTTACAAATTTAAAAAAAAACTTTTCTGAATGACGTTCTGACAATAAAATTGGCGAATATCGTAGAAGTATTAAAACTTATATATAAGCATGCTAACAGTAGAATTTTTACCTTAACATGCTAACGTTAGAATTTTTACCTTAGCATGCTTACATTTTATGCTAGATTTTTTTTTACCAATTGTATTCGTTTAAACCTAAACACCACGGCCTTTAATACTTGGCACTATCTTAAAAGTATGCTAACATTTTCAATGTCATCATGCCAACATTAGCATGCTAACATTTTTACAAATTTAAAAAACAATCCTGGATGACATTCTGACAATAAAATTGCATTTTGTGTACAAATATCGGGGTCTTTTCCTAAGATAATTGTAATCATGTAAGCGGGTAATCACCTGTGGTCCATTTTAAATCATCCAAATTCCAAAATTTAAATCCGATTTTAAAAAATTCAAAATTCAAATAAATCATTTGACAGCCCTACTTTAGATATTTGACACCATCCAAGAAGTATGATAACGTTTCATATGTAAACATGCTAACGTTAACATGCTAATGTTATCATGCTAACGATTTATGCTCGAATTTTTGTTTAAACCTAAAAATCATGGCATTTGATACTTGGCACAATCTTAGAAGTATGATAACTTTTCATATGTAAGCATGCTAACGTTTTATGCTAGCATTTTCGCAAATGTTATTCGCTTAAACCTAAAAATCATGGCATTTGATATTTGGCACCATCTTAAAAGTATGATATCTTGTCATATGTAAGCATGCTAATGTTAGAATGTTTACGTTAGCATGTTAACGTTAGCATGTTAATGTTTCATGCTATCAATTTTACAAATTGTATTCGTTTAAACCTAAAAACCGTGGCATTTGATACTTGGCACCATCCTAGAAGTATGATAACGTTTCATATGTAAACATGCTAACGTTATCATGCTAACATTTTATGCTAGCATTTTCGCAAATGTTATTCGCTTAAACCTAAAATTCATGGCATTTGATACTTGGCACCATCTTAGAAGTATGATATCTTGTCATATGTAAGCATGCTAACGTTAGAATGTTTACGTTAGCATGTTCACGTTTCATGCTAGCAATTTTACAAATTGTATTCGTTTAAACCTAAAAATCATGGCATTTGATACCTGGCACCATCCTAGAAGTATGATAACGTTTCATATGTAAACATGCTAACGTTTTATGCTAGCATTTTCGCAAATGTTATTCGTTTAAACCTAAAAATCATGGCATTTGATATTTGGCACCATCTTAAAAGTATGATATCTTGTCATATGTAAGCATGCTAATGTTAGAATGTTTACGTTAGCATGTTAACGTTAGCATGTTAATGTTTCATGCTAGCAATTTTACAAATTGTATTCGTTTAAACCTAAAAACCATGGCATTTGATACTTGGCACCATCCTAGAAGTATGATAACGTTTCATATGTAAACATGCTAACGTTATCATGCTAACATTTTATGCTAGCATTTTCGCAAATGTTATTCGCTTAAACCTAAAATTCATGGCATTTGATACTTGGCACCATCTTAGAAGTATGATATCTTGTCATATGTAAGCATGCTAACGTTAGAATGTTTACATTAGAATGTTCACGTTTCATGCTAGCAATTTTACAAATTGTATTCGTTTAAACCTAAAAATCATGGCATTTGATACCTGGCACCATCCTAGAAGTATGATAACGTTTCATATGTAAACATGCTAACGTTTTATGCTAGCATTTTCGCAAATGTTATTCGTTTAAACCTAAAAATCATGGCATTTGATATTTGGCACCATCTTAAAAGTATGATATCTTGTCATATGTAAGCATGCTAATGTTAGAATGTTTACGTTAGCATGTTAACGTTAGCATGTTAATGTTTCATGCTAGCAATTTTACAAATTGTATTTGTTTAAACCTAAAAACCATGGCATTTGATACTTGGCACCATCCTAGAAGTATGATAACGTTTCATATGTAAACATGCTAACGTTATCATGCTAACATTTTATGCTAGCATTTTCGCAAATGTTATTCGCTTAAACCTAAAATTCATGGCATTTGATACTTGGCACCATCTTAGAACTATGATATCTTGTCATATGTAAGCATGCTAACGTTAGAATGTTTACGTTAGCATGTTCACGTTTCATGCTAGCAATTTTACAAATTGTATTCGTTTAAACCTGAAAATCATGGCATTTGATACCTGGCACCATCCTAGAAGTATGATAACGTTTCATATGTAAACATGCTAACGTTATCATGCTAACATTTTATGCTAGCATTTTCGCAAATGTTATTCGCTTAAACCTAAAATTCATGGCATTTGATACTTGGCACCATCTTAGAAGTATGATATCTTGTCATATGTAAGCATGCTAACGTTAGAATAATTACGTTAGCATGTTCACGTTTCATGCTAGCAATTTTACAAATTGTATTCGTTTAAACCTAAAAAAATCATGGCATTTGATACCTGGCACCATCCTAGAAGTATGATAACGTTTCATATGTAAACATGCTAACGTTTTATGCTAGCATTTTCGCAAATGTTATTCGCTTAAACCTAAAAATCATGGCATTTGATACCTGGCACCATCCTAGAAGTATGATAACGTTTCATATGTAAACATGCTAACGTTAACATGCTAATGTTATCATGCTAACGATTTATGCTCGAATTTTTGTTTAAACCTAAAAATCATGGCATTTGATACTTGGCACAATCTTAGAAGTATGATAGCTTTTCATATGTAAGCATGCTAACGTTTTATGCTAGCGTTTTCGCAAATGTTATTCGCTTAAACCTAAAAATCATGGCATTTGATATTTGGCACCATCTTAAAAGTATGATATCTTGTCATATGTAAGCATGCTAATGTTAGAATGGTTACGTTAGCATGTTAACGTTAGCATGTTAATGTTTCATGCTAGCAATTTTACAAATTGTATTCGTTTAAACCTAAAAACCATGGCATTTGATACTTGGCACCATCCTAGAAGTATGATAACGTTTCATATGTAAACATGCTAACGTTATCATGCTAACATTTTATGCTAGCATTTTCGCAAATGTTATTCGCTTAAACCTAAAATTCATGGCATTTGATACTTGGCACCATCTTAGAAGTATGATATCTTGTCATATGTAAGCATGCTAACGTTAGAATGTTTACGTTAGCATGTTCACGTTTCATGCTAGCAATTTTACAAATTGTATTCGTTTAAACCTAAAAATAATGGCATTTGATACCTGGCACCATCCTAGAAGTATGATAACGTTTCATATGTAAACATGCTAACGTTTTATGCTAGCATTTTCACAAATGTTATTCGCTTAAACCTAAAAAAAACATGGCATTTGATACCTGGCACCATCCTAGAAGTATGATAACGTTTCATATGTAAACATGCTAACGTTTTATGCTAGCATTTTCGCAAATGTTATTCGCTTAAACCTAAAAAACATGGCATTTGATACTTGGCACCATCCTAGAAGTATGTGAACATTTTCAATATTATCATGCTAATGTTAGCATGATAATCCATCCATCCATTTTCCTACCGCTTGTCCTTTTCGGGAAAAAACAAGTCTGCTTTAAATATCTCCATTTGCAGGTAACTGCAGTAGAATATCGATAGTGTAGATATTTGCAGGTAACTACTGTAGAATATCTATAGTGTAGATATTTGCAGGTAACTGCTGTAGAATATCTATAGTGTAGATATTTGCAGGTAACTACTGTAGAATATCTATACTGTAGATATTTGCAGGTAACTACTGTAGAATATCTATAGTGTAGATATTAGCAGGTAACTGCTGTAGAAAATCTATAGTGTAGATATTTGCAGGTAACTACTGTATAATATCTATACTGTAGATATTTGCAGGTAACTATTCTATACTGTAGATATTTGCAGGTAACTGCAGTAGAATATCTATACTGTAGATATTTGCAGGTAACTGCTGTAGAATATCTATACTGTAGATATTTGCAGGTAACTACAGTAGAATATCTATAGCGTAGATATTTGCAGGTAACTACTGTAGAAAATCTATAGTGTAGATATTTGCAGGTAACTACTGTAGAAAATCTATAGTGTAGATATTTGCAGGTAACTATTCTATACTGTAGATATTTGCAGGTAACTACTGTAGAATATCTATAGTGTAGATATTTGCAGATAACTACTGTAGAATATCTATAGTGTAGATATTTGCAGGTAACTACTGTAGAAAATCTATAGTGTAGATATTTGCAGGTAACTACTGTAGAAAATCTATAGTGTAGATATTTGCAGGTAACTATTCTATACTGTAGATATTTGCAGGTAACTACTGTAGAATATCTATAGTGTATATATTTGCAGGTAACTACTGTAGAATATCTATAGTGTAGATATTTGCAGGTAACTACTGTAGAAAATCTATAGTGTAGATATTTGCAGGTAACTACTGTAGAAAATCTATAGTGTAGATATTTGCAGGTAACTATTCTATACTGTAGATATTTGCAGGTAACTACTGTAGAATATCTATAGTGTAGATATTTGCAGGTAACTACTGTAGAATATCTATAGTGTAGATATTTGCAGGTAACTACTGTAGAATATCTATACTGTAGATATTTGCAGGTAACTACTGTAGAATATCTATAGTGTAGATATTTGCAGGTAACTATTCTATACTGTAGATATTTGCAGGTAACTACTGTAGAATATCTATACTGTAGATATTTGCAGGTAACTACTGTAGAATATCTATAGTGTAGATATTTGCAGGTAACTGCTGTAGAATATCTATAGTGTAGATATTTGCAGGTAACTATTGTAGAATATCTATAGTGTGGATATTTGCAGGTAACTACTATAGAATATCTATAGTGTGGATATTTGCAGGTAACTACTGTAGAATATCTATAGTGTGGATATTTGCAGGTAACTACTGTAGAATATCTATAGTGTAGATATTTGCAGGTAACTACTGTAGAATATCTATAGTGTGGATATTTGCAGGTAACTACTGTAGAATATCTATAGTGTAGATATTTGCAGGTAACTATTATATACTGTAGATATTTGCAGGTAACTACTGTAGAATATCTATAGTGTGGATATTTGCAGGTAACTACTGTAGAATATCTATAGTGTAGATATTTGCAGGTAACTACTGTAGAATATCTATAGTGTGGATATTTGCAGGTAACTGCAGTAGAATATCTATAGTGTAGATATTTGCAGGTAATTGCAGTAGAATATCTATAGTGTGGATATTTGCAGGTAACTACTGTAGAATATCTATAGTGTAGATATTTGCAGGTAACTACTGTAGAATATCTATACTGTAGATATTTGCAGGTAACTACTGTAGAATATCTATAGTGTGGATATTTGCAGGTAACTACTGTAGAATATCTATACTGTAGATATTTGCAGGTAACTATTATATACTGTAGATATTTGCAGGTAACTGCAGTAGAATATCTATAGTGTAGATATTTGCAGGTAACTACTGTAGAATATCTATAGTGTAGATATTTGCAGGTAACTGCTGTAGAAAATCTATAGTGTAGATATTTGCAGGTAACTACTGTATAATATCTATACTGTAGATATTTGCAGGTAACTGCAGTAGAATATCTATACTGTAGATATTTGCAGGTAACTGCTGTAGAATATCTATACTGTAGATATTTGCAGGTAACTACTGTAGAATATCTATAGCGTAGATATTTGCAGGTAACTACTGTAGAATATCTATAGTGTAGATATTTGCAGGTAACTACTGTAGAATATCTATAGTGTAGATATTTGCAGGTAACTATTCTATACTATAGATATTTGCAGGTAACTACTGTAGAATATCTATAGTGTAGATATTTGCAGGTAACTGCTGTAGAATATCTATACTGTAGATATTTGCAGGTAACTATTCTATACTGTAGATATTTGCAGGTAACTACTGTAGAATATCTACAGTGTGGATATTTGCAGGTAACTACTGTAGAATATCTATAGTGTGGATATTTGCAGGTAACCGCTGTAGAATATCTATAGTGTGGATATTTGCAGGTAACTACTGTAGAATATCTATACTGTAGATATTTGCAGGTAACTGCTGTAGAATATCTATAGTGTAGATATTTGCAGGTAACTACTGTAGAATATCTATACTGTAGATATTTGCAGGTAACTATTCTATACTGTAGATATTTGCAGGTAACTACTGTAGAATATCTATAGTGTAGATATTTGCAGGTAACTACTGTAGAATATCTATAGTGTAGATATTTGCAGGTAACTGCAGTAGAATATCTATAGTGTAGATATTTGCAGGTAACTACTGTAGAATATCTATAGTGTGGATATTTGCAGGTAACTACTGTAGAATATCTATAGTGTAGATATTTGCAGGTAACTACTGTAGAATATCTATACTGTAGATATTTGCAGGTAACTACTGTAGAATATCTATACTGTAGATATTTGCAGGTAACTACTGTAGAATATCTATACTGTAGATATTTGCAGGTAACTACTGTAGAATATGTATAGTGTAGATATTTGCAGGTAACTGCAGTAGAATATCTATAGTGTAGATATTTGCAGGTAACTACTGTAGAATATCTATAGTGTAGATATTTGCAGGTAATTGCAGTAGAATATCTATAGTGTAGATATTTGCAGGTAACTACTGTAGAATATCTATACTGTAGATATTTGCAGGTAACTATTCTATACTGTAGATATTTGCAGGTAACTACTGTAGAATATCTATAGTGTAGATATTTGCAGGTAACTACTGTAGAATATCTATAGTGTAGATATTTGCAGGTAACTACTGTAGAATATCTATACTGTACATATTTGCAGGTAACTACTGTAGAATATCTATAGTGTAGATATTTGCAGGTAACTATTCAATACTGTAGATATTTGCAGGTAACTACTGTAGAATATCTATAGTGTAGATATTTGCAGGTAACTACTGTAGAATATCTATAGTGTAGATATTTGCAGGTAACTGCAGTAGAATATCTATAGTGTACATATTTGCAGGTAACTACTGTAGAATATCTATACTGTAGATATTTGCAGGTAACTACTGTAGAATATCTATAGTGTAGATATTTGCAGGTAACTGCTGTAGAAAATCTATAGTGTAGATATTTGCAGGTAACTACTGTAGAATATCTACACTGTAGATATTTGCAGGTAACTATTATATACTGTAGATATTTGCAGGTAACTGCAGTAGAATATCTATACTGTAGATATTTGCAGGTAACTGCAGTAGAATATCTATAGTGTAGATATTTGCAGGTAACTGCTGTAGAATATCTATACTGTAGATATTTGCAGGTAACTACTGTAGAATATCTATAGTGTGGATATTTGCAGGTAACTACTGTAGAATATCTATAGTGTAGATATTTGCAGGTAACTGCAGTAGAATATCTATAGTGTACATATTTGCAGGTAACTACTGTAGAATATCTATACTGTAGATATTTGCAGGTAACTACTGTAGAATATCTATAGTGTAGATATTTGCAGGTAACTGCTGTAGAAAATCTATAGTGTAGATATTTGCAGGTAACTACTGTAGAATATCTACACTGTAGATATTTGCAGGTAACTATTATATACTGTAGATATTTGCAGGTAACTGCAGTAGAATATCTATACTGTAGATATTTGCAGGTAACTGCAGTAGAATATCTATAGTGTAGATATTTGCAGGTAACTGCTGTAGAATATCTATACTGTAGATATTTGCAGGTAACTACTGTAGAATATCTATAGTGTGGATATTTGCAGGTAACTACTGTAGAATATCTATCTAGGTATTTATGTATTTGCATATTGGGTTTTCTGCTGCATTTATCTATTGTGTTTCTGGGTTTAAATGTATTTTATATGTATCTTGGTGCATTTATGTTGAGACAATTTATTTAAAATCTGTTTTAACTTAAAGGGAAAAGATGTGTCCATTTTCTTGCACTTGTTTAATGGTTAAGAGTTTGATAGCCTAATTAATAATTGTAAATTATGGTATTGATAATTGATTGATTTTTTACAGCATGTTAATCTTGTGGTGTTTTGTCCTTAAAGGTTTTTCACCTATTAAAGAAGCTAAAGGCTAATAAATGCTACTAAAGACAGCTAATGACAGCTAAAGAAACTAAAGTCTACTAACACTGCTAAAGACTGCTAAAAAGACTAAAGAAGAAAAAAGAAGCTGTTTCTTGGTTGGAAAAACTGTTGCAAACTAAAGGAAAATAAAAGGAAAAAGTAACTACGGTCTGGTCTTTTGAGTGAAATCCAGAAGCCATATTCAGCATTGGTACACCCCTTCAAGTGTGGGATAAGCACAGCGAAAAAAGCAAAACACTTGACAGTTGTTGTATGCACACTGTGTCGAGCGGAAATGGCCTATCATAGCAGCACAACGGCTATGAAGGAACATTTGAAAAGAAAACACCCGACAGCGTTCTTGCCATCACCATCAACTAGTCAATCGTCCGCGTGCGTATACGTTGTCATCATTACACAAAAACATGAATGTGTCATTTGTATCTGCGTTGTAAATTCATAAACTAAAACACTGTTTCGCTCTGAGAGGCGCGTTTGGCGTGCCTGTTCAGTGTTTACAAAGACGCGCTCCTCTTTAACGCTAACGTTAACTAGTTGTGCAAATACCTTTTACAACATTAACAGTTACATATACTATGTACAAACCACTTTAATCATACTATCATTGTTGTGTTATTAAGCAAAATAAGCAATACTTTTACTTTTGTTGAAATGTTTACACTGTTACAGAATATTTCCTTTTGCACTTTTTTGTATTGGATGTTTATCTTTATTTTTGCACATTTTAAAGCAAAATAAGCAATACTTTTACTTTTGAAATGCTTATACTACTGCAGAATATTAAGATTTGCACTGGATGTTTACTTTCATATTTGCACATTAAAAAGCAAATAAGCTACTTTTAATTGTGTTAAATGTTAAAAGTTTTAAATGTTTACATTGTTACAGAATATTTTGTCATGTTGTTGTCAATGTTGACTGAGTGGCCATACTTTTTTTTTTTTTGTAACTAAAAGTCATGCCTTTTGAAAAAACTGGGCAACATTTATTTTTTCATCTTCATTTTAAATTAAAAAAAATAATCGGTAAAAGGAAAAATAATCTATAGATTAATCGAAAAAAATAATCTATAGATTAACCGATTAATCGAAAAAATAATCTATAGATTAATCGATAGAAAAATAATCGTTAGCTGCAGCCTTAATCTATAGTGTGGATATTTGCAGGTAACTACTGTAGAATATCTATAGTGTGTATATTTGCAGGTAACTTTGCACCTGAGTCAGCAGGTTTGAAGAAAAGGTGAACTCTGACCTCCGTGCACTTTGCCAAACAGAACTGCAATCATTTACTAAGCGTTCGGCTGTTTAAAGCCACTTTAATGCAGTTTGCTGATCATTACAGCAGCACTCGGAGGAGCCACGACAAGATGCACTCTTTAGTTCTTGTTCGGCTCCGTTTTGAGGCGACGTGGATGTTTTCAAAGTGGACTTTTGAAAGGGAAAAGTGTTTGAGAAGCAGACAAAAGACATGTGAGCTAGCTAGCTAGCCAGCTGTCAGTCACACACACCTGCAGCCAGCGGCCATGACACGTTTAAAGACAAACAAACATGCTTCCTGCTGTCTTTTCAGTCGCACTTACGGTTGGTTTGTTGCTTCCGAGAACTTTCAACTTGTTTGCCGGGAAAGAAGAGAGACGCTGGCCGCTAATCTTCAACACGTTGACAAGAGAGCGAGAGAAAGAGAGAGAGAGGAGGGTTAAACCGAGCGAGTGACCACGCCCCCTAGTATGTTTATTACTCTCACTCAGATAACCACAATTACAACTATTTATTTAACATTATTCATGTTTGCTTTTTGTTTGCATTTTTTTTCAACATCACATTTAGTCAAATAAATGTAAAAAAAAAAAAAAAAAAAAGCAGTTCTCAAGTTTAAAAAAAAAAAACATAATTATTTATATTTCATCCTTAGACCAGAGGTGGGTAGTAACGCGCTACATTTACTCCGTTACATCTACTTGAGTAACTTTTGGGATAAATTGTACTTCTAAGAGTAGTTTTAATGCAACATACTTTTACTTTTACTTGAGTATATTTATAGAGAAGGAACGCTACTTTTACTCCGCTACTTTTATCTACATTCAGCTCGCTACTAATTTTTATCGATCTGTTAATGCACGCTTTGTTTGTTTTGGTCTGTCAGACAGACCTTCATAGTGCCTGCGTTTCAACAAATACAGTCACTGGTGACGTTCACTCCGTTCCACCAATCAGATGCAGTCACTGGTGACGTTGGACCAATCAAACAGAGCCAGGCGGTCACATGACCTGACTTAAACAAGTTGAAAAACTTATTGGGGTGTTACCATTTAGTGGTCAATTGTACGGAATATGTACTGTACTGTGCAATCTACTAATAAAAGTTTCAATCAATCAATCAAAAGTGTGAAGGAAAAAAGACCCTTTTTTATTTCAACCGTACATCCCGTCAAAAGCCTAAAGACTGACTGCACAGTTCCTGTCTTCACAATAAAAGTGCCGCTCCATCGCGCCTGCGCTTTCAAAACAAGAGTCTCCGAAAGCCAGCGCAAACAAGCTAGCAAGCTACGGAGTTTGCCGCCAATGTATTTCTTGTAAAGTGTATAAAAACGAATATGGAAGCTGGACAAATAAGATGCCAAAAACCAACCACTTTCATGTGGTATTAGACAGAAAGGAGGAACTTTTTTTCTCCTCCATTTGAAAACGTGGACGTTATCATCACTACTGTCTGATTACAATCAATGCAAGTCATCAGAATCAGGTAATACACCAACTTATATTCTTGTCTTCATGAAAGAAAGGAATCTATATGTGTTAAACATGCATGTATATTCATTAAAACACCTTTAACATGTAAACAAAAACGGCAAAATAAATAAATATAAATTATATACTGTATGTATATATATATATATATATATATATATATATATATATATATATATATATATATATATATATATATATATATATATATATATATAAATGTGTATATATAAATGTGTGTGTGTGTATATATATATATATATATATATATATATATATATATATATATATATATATATATATATATATATATATATATATATATGTGTGTATTAGAGATGCGCGGATAGGCAATTTATTTCATCCGCAACCGCGTCAGAAAGTCGTCAACCATCCGCCATTGACCCGATGTAACGTTTGATCAGAACTGCACCCGCCCGCCATCCGCCCGTTGTTATATATCTAATATTAATTTTTAAAAAAAAAAAATGGTGAAAACTACGCGAATTGCACCTTGTGCAGACAAGATTTTTCGATCGGACACGGAGGAATTAGCGATGTAAAAGACCACGTTGGGACAAAAAAACACAAGTCTAATGCCGTTGCTAGCGATACAAGTGGAAAACTTTCAACGTTTTTCGTCGCCCAAACAGATTCTTTGGATGTGATAAATGCCGAAGTTTTATTTACGGAGGCAATAATTGAGCATGGACTTCCAATCGCACTGGCTGATCACATGGGACAGTTAATAATGTAATGCAACCTTTAAAAATCATTACGCGGTGATCGCGATCCCAAAAATAAACTTTTCTTGCATGATAATGTCCAGAAAAATTCGCTTTATATTACTATAGAGTCCTTTTAACGAATGAGTTTGATGGTTTATCACAAACCTTAAATGAAATTCCATGGCCACCGTCCTGCTCTCTATATCAACCAGGGTGAGCCCCACCCCTTTCGTGAGCGCACTGCGAAAGCGGACGAGGCGGGGTGTCGGTGCGGTGGGCGCGGTGGTGACCCTGGACGTGCGTCGGGCCCTTCTCGCGGATCGCCTCAGCTACGGCTCCCGGTGGGGCCCTCTCGGGGGAAGGGGCCTCGGTCCCGGACCCCGGCGAGGCGTCCCTTCTCCGCTCCGTAAAAGTGTCCATCTCTTTTCTTTTCTTTTTCTTCTGTTGTGGCATATGCTGCAGGTGCCTGCTCGTTTTTCGTATGTGGGTAACAACATTTAACTATGTATATATATTTACCAATTGGTTTAACTGCCACCCGCAAAAAAAATAAAAAAATAAAAAAATATATCTAATTAATCCGCCCGACCCGACCCGCGAGCGGATAAAATCTTATTGTTTTTAATTTCATCCGCCCGATCCGCGGATAATCCGCGGACTCCGCGGTTGTGTCCGCAAACCGCGCATCTCTAGTGTGTATGTATATATATATATATACATATATATATATATATATATGTGTGTGTGTGTGTATATATATATATATATATATATATATATATATATATATATATAGATGATATGTGTGTGTATGTTACTCATCAGTTACTCAGTACTTGAGTAGTTTTTTCACAACATACTTTTTACTTTTACTCAAGTAAATATTTGGGTGACTACTCCTTACTTTTACTTGACTAATAAATCTCTAAAGTAACAGTACTCTTACTTGAGTACAATTTCTGGCTACTCTACCCACCTCTGCCTTAGACTGACTACATATGTACATTATACTCTTTAATATCAAGTCTTTACATTTCAATGCACTATGTTTATTTATTTTAATTTTATATTTCATCCTTAGACAGACTACATATGTGAAATTATACACTTTAATATCAAGTGTTTACATTTCAATGCACTATGAGGACAAATTCATATTAACATGCATTGTTCCTTCCAAATAACTTTGGGAGAAAATGTATTTGTATTTCTATTTAATATTATTTAATTTGATGACTTAATGTGTAAATTTGAACTGACACAATTTTAATAATGCTCAATGGTCAATTCCACTATTTCATCCATTTAGATAAATTAATTACATTGATTTAAATTACTTTTATGTTTTCATTTTATTTTTTAGGCTTAACTCACTAAACTTTATTTTGTATTAAAATGTAACAATTCTAATAGTGCTCAGTAGGAAATGCCACAATTGATTTGAATTGACTTGAATTTAATTTCATTTTATTTCATTCGACTTCATTCTGGGATAAATTTAACCAACCCAATTGTAATAATGCTCAGTAGTAATTTTATCTTATCGTGTTGTATCTGATTTTGTTTTATTTCATTTTTATTTTATCTTTTTTTATTTTTATTTTATCTTATTTTGTCTTTTCTTTTTTTATTTGATTTGATTTGATTTTATTGTATTCAGTTTAATGTAGTTATATATATATATATATATATTTTAAAATACAATCCAATCCAATCTATTATTGTACTTTATCTAATTAAATTTGAATTTTGTTATTATTTTATTTTATTTTATCTTATCGAATTTAATTAATTTCTATTGTATTTAATTTAGTTTAATTGTAATTTCGTTTATTACTTTGTTTTATTTTATCTTATCCAATTTCATTCATTGTTATTGTACTGTATTTAATTAAATGTAAAAAAATATGTTACTTTATTTTATATGTTTATTTATTTATTCGGTCTCCCCTAGAGAGGGGCGGGGGGGTTACCCAAATATGCGGTCCTCTCCAAGGTTTCTCATAGTCATTCACATCGACGTCCCACTGGGGTGAGTTTTTCCTTGCCCTTATGTGGGCTCTGTACCGACTTGTGCAGCCCTTTGAGACACTTGTGATTTAGGGCTATATAAATAAACATTGATTGATTGATTGATATTTCATCTTATCCGATTAATCAATTTTGATTGTACTTTATTTAATTAAATGTAAAAAAATGTATTACTTTATTTTATTTCATCTTAACGAATTTAATTCATTTTTATTGTACTTTATTTAATAAAAATTTTTAATACTTTATTTGATTGTATCTTATCCAATTTAATTCATTTTTATTGTACTTTATTACATTTAATTTTAATAAATGTATTACTTTATTTTATTTTATCTTATCATTCTTATTGTACCCTAATAAAATGAATGACTTTATTTTATTTTTTCTTATCAAATTAAATTCCTTTTTATTGTACTTAATTAATTGATGCATATTGTATTTAATTGAATTAAATTAATTTAATTGTATTGTATGTTATAGCGCGCCAACACTCCTATTAATAATAATAATAATTAAAGCTGCAAGCAGCGTTGTTCGGGCCCGCGTATTTGGCAGGTGCTAGTCCTAAGTGTCCCAATACTTTTGTCTACTTTTAGTCTGAAGTGTCCCAAGAGTTTTGTCTAGTGTACCTACCTAGTCTGCATTGTGTGGGCACGTTGGTGCTTCCTGCTTTTGAGCAGCCATCTTAAAAAAACAGCACCGCAGGAGCATCAGCGCAGCGGGTCTTTGAAGGGTCATAAAATCAAAACCGGAGCAGGTATCACAACTCTTTCACCAACTTTTAATCAGAAGGGTTCAATCTCTCTCCTGTGTTAGTTTGAAGCCGAAACAACAAACGCGCTCAGAGGAGATAATGTTTGAAGAAAGGTGACGGGTTTTTAAAAAAATGTTGTGTTGAAGGGGGAATAGCAAACTTCCTGTATATTTTTGCTGGGGGTTGTCAATTTATGAAATGTAGGTCTAAGTGAGACCTACGGAGAGGTTTTCGTTTCATGTCTCTCCGACCTTCCCAGTGGGAGTTACAGGCGGTTTTGTCAGACTTTTCATCCGAGGAGCAGTTTTTTGTGCGTTTTATTAAAAAATTGCTGTAGAGCACAATTTTTAGATTTGGAGTTAGGTTTTTTCATTAGATCACAGTTCTAGCCAGTCCTGATGTGTGTGTTCAGTTTGGTGAGTTTTGAAGCATGTTAAGAGGGTCAAATTACAGCTCAAAGAGGCAAAAGTGACAGTTTTTAGTACTTTTTTGTCTTGAAGGGGGAATTGCCAACTTCCTGTTGATTTTTGCCCGATGATATACAATTATGATAACTAGGTCTGAGTCAGACCTACATAAAGGTTTTTGTTTCATGTCTCTCCGATCTTCCTAGTGGGAGATATAGGCAGTCTAGTTTTTTTTTCCTAGGGGGCGCTAGAGCGCAATTTTGAGTTTTGGGGTTCGTTTTTTTTTAAAAAAGGTAATTTTCGCAGGTCCTGATGTGTGGGTCAAATATGGTGAGTTTTGAAGCATGTTAAATGGGTCAAATTACAGTTTGTTGTGGCGGCGGAAGAATAAAGAATAATAAAACGAACGAATAACAATAGGTCCTTATGTCCCATTGCATAAGGACGAGTCCTTTTGCAATGGGCCATTGCGGGCCCTAATTATGTCCCATTGCATAAGGACTCCCTTCGGGAGTCCTTTTGCAATGGGCCATTGCGGGCCCTAATAATAATAATGGATCAGATTGATTATTAATGCTGAGTGCACATGAAGTGGGATTCTTCCCTTGTGTGATTGTGTGTATTTTGAGGCCATAAATGAGCAAATATGTTCCCTGGCCAATAGAATATGAATCAAATAAGCGTCACAAACGTTGACGTCGCCCTTACAGAGTCTAACTTGACATAAAAGAACATTTTTGCTTCATTTTGCAGGTTTTTATCATTTTCTTTGACATTTTGCAGCTGGCATAGACCTTTCCAACAAAGCAGAAAACAATTGAGGCATGAAAAGTTTTCACTTTAAGGACTGACAGATGAATAAAAAAAAAAGTGATCCTGACTTTTGTTACCAAAAGAAGGAATAAGTCCCGCCCACCGCCATCCCAGCAGCCAATCAGGAGCTGACTTTGCAGGAGGAGGAAAACAATCCCATAATAATCCTTCTCAGAGTTGGGAAAAGTCGCCTTGAAGAACTTTGAACCTTCACATCTTTTTTCTTTCAACCTTCATCAACTTCTTTTTGCTTTCAACTTTGGACATTTCACGCAAATTCTTCTTTTTAGTCAACCTTGCACAAAATGTCAACTAAAACACACATTGTCACACTTCATGTGTGACCTTTTACGTGTGTGTGTGTGTGTGTGTGTGTGTGTGTGTGTGTGTGTGTGTGTGTGTGTGTGTGTGTGAGCAGGCCCGGCCCTAACCAATCTGGCGCCCTAGGCAAGATTTTAGGTGGCGCCCCCCCACATCGGCAGTGAAGTGTATATACTCACAAGAACCCGAATAGCTTTGTCTTTGACCTTTTTTTTTTACTTACAACTATACCTAATATATAAAGGGGTGGAAAAGTGACTATTACCTGCAGGGCAAACATTAGCTAACCAGAAGGCAATAACAATGTAAACAAAAAACACCTGCTTAAAAGATCTAATACAAACATTTATATGCACGTACAACACTTAGAACTTTTAGCATATCAGTATGTGGAATTAAATGATGGAATGGATTAAGTAAAGAAGTTAAAAATTGTACTGATATGATCCAGTTTAAGAGGTTGTTCAAAATAATAGTGCTTACAGAGTACAAAGAAGAAGAATTATGAGAAATACTTTCAACCTTATTGAAAATAAGATATTCTTCATCTCAGTATGTTAATAATGACTGAATTAATTAATTAATTACATATTGCAAAACTGTTGTACACTAATTCATAGATGTTATTTTATTATATAAAAAGGTCAGTAAATGATTCTATATATTTGTAAACGCTTTGAAGTGGGAAAGGGGTAGGATTAAATAAGCTTTGCTTCTTCCTACTCCTTTTCAGGCATGATTTAAAATGAAATGATATGAAATTGTGTGATGTATTATGATGTAAGTGTGTTCATGTTCCAAATAAACTAAAGAAAGAAAGAAAGAAAACTGTATGTATAAAGACCTTCACAATAAACTAGACGCTCTTTAACAGAATATTTCAGAGGCTTTTGGTGACACATAAGATGGTAAATATGTCAGAATATGAAAATATTCCATCCATCCATCCATCTTCTTCCGTTTATCCGAGGTCGGGTCGCAGGGGCAGCAGCTTAAGCAGGGAAGCCCAGACTTCCCTCTCCCCAGCCACTTCGTCCAGCTCCTCCCGGGGGATCCCGAGGCGTTCCCAGGCCAGCCGGGAGACATAGTCTTCCCAGCGTGTCCTGGGTCTTCCCCGTGGCCTCCTACCGGTCGGACATGCCCTAAACACCTCCTTAGGGAGGCGTTCGGGTGGCATCCTGACCAGATGCCCGAACAACCTCATCTGGCTCCTCTCCATGTGGAGGAGCAGCGGCTTTACTTTGAGCTCCCCCCGGATGACAGAGCTTCTCACCCTATCTCTAAGGGAGAGCCCCGCCACTCGGCGGAGGAAACTCATTTCGGCCGCTTGTACCCGTGATCTTGTCCTTTCGGTCATAACCCAAAGCTCATGACCATAGGTGAGGATGGGAACGTAGATCGACCGGTAAATTGAGAGCTTTGCCTTCCGGCTCAGCTCCTTCTTCACCACAACGGATCGATACAGCGTCCGCATTACTGAAGACGCCGCACCGATCCGCCTGTCGATCTCACGATCCACTCTTCCCTCACTCGTGAACAAGACTCCGAGGTACTTGAACTCCTCCACGCTTTGAAGTGGGGAAAGGGGTAGGATTAAATAATCTTTGCTTCTTCCTACTCCTTTTCAGGCATGATGTAAAATGAAATGATATGAAATTGTGTGATGTATTATGATGTAAGTGTGTTCATGTTCCAAATAAACTAAAGAAAGAAAGAAATGTCCCTGAGGAATGTAAGGTGGGAGCAGGCCCGGCCCTAACCAATCTGGCGCCCTAGGCAAGATTTTAGGTGGCGCCCCCCCCCCCCCACATCGGCAGTGAAGTGTATATACTCACAAGAAACCGAATAGCTTTGTCTTTGACCTTTTTTTTACTTAAAGAAAGCAAATTAACAATCAGAATAGTTAACAAGATAAAAAAAAATATGGATAAATAAATGAATGCAAAAAATAAAAAATGAATATATGAAATACAATATTTTTTACATACATATTGCTTAATTAACATTAATGATGTGCACTTTAACAACTAGGCTTACAACTATACCTAATATATAAAGGGGTGGAAAAGTGACTATTACCTGCAGGGCAAACATTAGCTAACCAGAAGGCAATAACAATGTAAACAAAAAACACCTGCTTAAAAGATCTAATACAAATGTCCCTGAGGAATGTAAGGTGGGAGTACTGTAATTACCTAACGTTACATTATTATTTTCCATAACAATTTAGCCCCCTCCACAATATTAACCCGACGTTAAAACAGAACTAGCTATTTATTGATTAGCAATTGCCGAATCATGTAACATTAGCTTAATGCTAAAAAGCCAGGTTACTATCACATTCTGTAACAGACAAATAATTTCATGTAGGCTAACGTTACCTACCTGCTACCTCTGTCTTTTTCTCGTTTCTCCTCCTCTTCTTTTCTCTTTTTTCTTCCCTGGGCACCTGACAGTCTTGGCCGTTTTGACATCTTGTGTTGATTTTTTTGATGTGGTGACGTCCAAAAAGAGTCATGATACGGGAAGGGAGGGGGGGGCGTAATGTTGTAACAAATAATATTTGTATTAAATAGGCTTTACTTTGCATTTTAATTAACGTGGGATTATTTTTTTGTATTTAGAAATAATAGTACCAACTTTTTTTTTTTTTTTTTTTCTCCAACATTTGTGGCACTGGCGTGGCGCCCCCTGATGGACGGCGCCCTTAGCATTTGCCTATACGGCCTATGCCACGGGCCGGCCCTGTGTGTGAGACACACTAAATGACATTTGACCCCCAGGAGGCCATTAAAGATATTCCAGTAAACACATTCCCAAGCGCACATGAGACCTATGATGCTAAATGCACTCTTACTGTATGAATATTCAAATATAAATGTGCACTCTTACTGTATTAATAATGAATTATTTTGTGATCAAAATGATATTTGCAAACTTACAGAGGTGGGACCAAGTCATTGTTTTGCAAGTCACAAGTAAGTCTCAAGTCTTTGCCCTCAAGTCCGAGTCAAGTCCCGAGTCAAGACAGGCAAGCCCCGAGTCAAGTCCAAAGTCAAGACTGGAAAGTCTCAAGTCAAGTCCGAAGTCCTGCATTTTGAGTTTCGAGTCCTTTTCAAGTCCTTTTAACCACAGACTAATATATTAACACAGATTGTGTATGCTTTTCAAACGCTGTATTTATTTATTAAAACAAGTGCATTTTAAATTGCAGGAAAGAAAATTGTGCTGACATTGCACTTTATAATAGCACTATTAACCAGTCATTTTAAACATTAACTCATTCCTTTACAGAACAAACACATTGAAAAATAAAGTGCAAATGTACTTATTTGTACAAAAGTGTTAACATTGAAAAAACATGACATATACGTGAACATAACAAAAAAGTTGTACTTTTTATATGTCAGGGCCCTATGCTGCATTGCATTTGCAAAAGACCAAATTAGCCAAGAGTCTGTCAGTCATTTGTGCACGATGGGGGCGTAGTATGATGCCACCATGGCTGAAAACTCGCTCCACTGGAGCACTGGAGGCAGGCACTGCCAAGACTCTCATGGCCACTCGGAACAGTGAAGGAAGAGTCTTCATGTTCAATGCCCAGAACAAAAGGGGGGAGAGAGTTGTTTTGGGTTGGTGCACTACTTGTAAGTGTATCTTGTGTTTTTTATGTTGATTTAATTAAAAAAAGAAAATTAAAAAAAATTATTTCTTGTGCGGCCCGATACCAATCGATCCACGGACCAGTACCGGGCCGCGGCCCGGTGGTTGGGGACCACTGAGGTAAACAACCAACAGTATGTCAGAAAGCTAGCTAAAACGGTACACATATTCATAATATAGTATACATTTTAACTGACCTTTATTTGACTATTTTTGCCTTTTTTTTAGGTGGCTAAAATACGCGGTGCTGCTGACCGCCGTCTAACGTTACGTGTGATATATTGACTAACGTAACCCTGCTTAAAAAAAATCACTGAACAAAAAGTATGAATAAGGTAGTGAACTGCAACAGATTCCCGTGTTTGCAATAACGTTATAACGTTAGCAGTGAGTTTACAGCCTCACTGATTTAACTACACAGCAAATAAAAGTCACGTTACTTAGCCAATAAACGTTATCTTACATTCAAAACTTACCGTTCTTTGTGCAACTTCAAATGCCGGACGAAGTTGGAAGTTGTTGCCTCTCCATCAGTAATTTTCGAACCGCATGTGTTGCATACTGCAAACCGTTTTCTGTTGACCACCTCGTAATTTTTATACCCAAACAAAATTATTTTAGGCATCATTTTTTGTTCACTGGCGTGTGGTTTGGACATGTCTTCTTCCTGCAATTTGATTGGATGAATGCTGTGTGATGAAAACAAAGTAGATCTAATTTGATTGGCTGTTGTACTGAGACCACACCAGCTGACACACGCAACGCTGGTACACAATGAAAAATACGGATAACTTTTTCATCTTTGGGTTTTGGGGAAAGTAGCAAGTCATGTCAAGTCATGTCAATTCAAAAGGCTCAAGTCCAAGTGAAGTCACAAGTCATTGATGTTAAAGTCTAAGTCGAGTTGCAAGTCTTTTTACATTTTGTCAAGTCCAGTCTAAAGTCATCAAATTCATGACTCGAGTCTGACTCGAGTCCAAGTCATGTGACTCGAGTCCACACCTCTGGTAACATGCATTTGGTGACGTACAGGAAACACAGAAGTGCATCATAAGTGAAGTGAATTATATTTATATAGCGCTTTTCTCTAGTGACTCAAAGCGCTTTGCATAGTGAAAGCCAACATGTAAGTTCCATTTAAAGCAGTGTGGGTGGCACTGGGAGCAGGTGGGTCAAGTGTCTTGCCCAAGGACACAACGGCAGTGACTAGGATGGCGGAAGCGGGAATCGAACCTGTAACCCTCAAGTTGCTGGCACGGCCGCTCTACCAACCGAGCTATGCTGCCCCATATTAATGGGCCTTGTGAGGCAGTGCGCACCAGCGGCCAGCAGGGGTCAGCATGCTACGTCATATCCGCTAAAACAAGCTTCCTCTTTAATGCTATGACAACAAATGCAACTTTGCATAGGTTTCATTTTTAATTCTAAAAGAGACAAAACTCAAATAGAATTTGAAAATCCAAAAAATATTTTAAAGACTTGGAATAAATGGTAGAAAATGGATGGATGGATGGGTCTTCACTTGTTTAAATAAATTCATTTATTTTTTTACTTTGCTTCTTATTACTTTTAGAAATACAATTTTAGAGAAAAAATACAACCTTCAAAATTATTTTAGGATTTTTAAACAAATATACCTTTTTACCTTTTAAATTTCTTCCTCTTCTTTCCTGACAATTTAAATCAATGTTCAAGTAAATTTATTTATTTTTTATTGTACAGAATAATAAATATTTTAGCTTCTGTTTTTTCGACGAAGAATATTTGTGAAATATTTCTTCAAACTCACTATGATTAAAATTCAAAAAAATTATTCTGGCAAATCTAGAAAATCTGTAGAATCAAATTGAAATCTTACTTCAAAGTATTTTGAATTTCTTTTCAAATTTTTGTTCTGGAACATCTAGAAGAATACTGATTTGTCTTTGTTAGAAATATAGCTTGGTCCAATTTGTTAAATATTCTAACAAAGTGCAGATTGGATTTGAACCAATTTAAAAACATGTCATCAAAATTCTAAAATTGATCTTAATCAGGAAAAATGACTAATGATGTTCCATAAATTATTTTTTTAAATTTTTTCAAAAAGATTCAAATTAGCTAGTTTTTCCTCTTCTTTTTGTCGGTTGTATTTTGAATTTTAAAGAGTCGAAATTGAAGATAAGCTATGTTTCAAAATTTTATTTTAATTTTTTTCGTGTTTTCTCCTCTTTTAAACCGTTCAATTAAGTGTTTTTTTCATCATTTATTCTCTACAAAAAAAACTTCCGTAAAAGGAAAACAAAATGTACGACGGAATGACAGACAGAAATACCCATTTTTTTTATATATATAAATGTATTTATTTAGCTATTCTTGTTTAAATCACACTTACGTGTAACTTACAAATGACAATATATTTATTTATTTAAGTGTGTATCAAACTGGTAGCCCTTCGCATTAATCAGTACCCAAGAAGTAGTTTTTGGTTTCAAAAAGGTTGGTGACCCCTGTACTAGGGCATCAAATCAGTGTCAGTTGAGTCGGTCCATAGGTTGCCTGTAGGGATTTTTAATGTCCAGCAGATGTCAGTATTTAGTGACACAGTATCGACACAGTATCAATACAGTTTTGCAATGTGTCGAAACGCTTCATGACGCCTCATCAACCCATCACTAGTACTGTGCAATCTACTAATACAAGTAGATCCATTGTGTTGCTCCTGCACAAAGAAACATCCATTCATAAATATATCTATGCACTAAATTGTGAATTTGTCACATCATCATCATCATCATCATCATCATCAGGCTCCAACGGCCCCCCCCCTCCCCTCCCCCTCCCCCCAGTGGACGTGCTTATGTGTGACTCGTCATTAGCACATGAATGGAGGCAGGAAAGAGGAAGGGACGCCCGACAGAAGGCAAAGAAAGATTTGCAATTCAAACCTCTGACCGGCCACACCCCGCTAGCCCCCCCCCCTGGCCCCTGGCCCCCCATGCTAGGACCAGTAATGGAGCATCTATTTAAAGAAAGAGGGAGGCAGCCTCCATAACAGACCAATAATACAAACTAACTAAAAAAAAAAAAACATCTTTATATAATACTATATCATCCGTTTGCTGCAAATTTGCCACCATCTTGTGGAGAAATCAACACAATGACCATGAATTGTGATTTTGAAGTGAATAGAATAGGCTTTTGTTGTCATCGCACATTAAGGACAACAAAAATGTGGTATATAGCACAGCATTCACGTATATGACCAAATCCGAACAACCTTCCCTAGTCATGGGGCAAAAATAAACATATACCGTATTTTCCGCACTATTAGCCGCACCTAAAAACCACAAATTTACTCAAAAGCTGACAGTGCGGCTTATAACCCGGTGCGCTTTATATATGGATTAATATTAAGATTCATTTTCATAAAGTTTAGGTCTCGCAACTACGGTAAACAGCCGCCATCTTTTTTAAAGTTAAAAAGTTAAAGTACCAATGATTGTCACACACACACTAGGTGTGGCGAGATTATTCTCTGCATTTGACCCATCACCCTTGATCACCCCCTGGGAGGTGAGGGGAGCAGTGGGCAGCAGCGGTGGCCGCGCCCGGGAATCATTTTGGTGATTTAACCCCCAATTCCAACCCTTGATGCTGAGTGCCAAGCAGGGAGGTAATGGGTCCCATTTTTATAGTCTTTGGTATGACTCGGCCGGGGTTTGAACTCACAACCTACCGATCTCAGGGCGGACACTCTAACCACTAGGCCACTGAGTAGAAGAGGAAGTGCTTCTTCTTCTACGCAAGCAACCGCCAAGGTAAGCACCCGCCCCCATAGAACAGGAAGCGCTTCTTCTTCTACTGTAAGCAACCACCCGCCCCGGTAGAAGAAGAAGGAGCGCGCGGATATTACGTTTCATTTCCTTTGTGTGTTTACATCTGTAAAGACCACAAAATGGCTCCTACTAAGCGACAGGTTTCCGGTTCATGAAAAGACGCAATCTCTCCATCCGCACACGGACTACTATTTCACAGCAACTGCCTAAAGACTTTCAAGAAAAGCTGGCTACTTTCCGTGCATATTGTAAAAACAAGATAGCTGAAAAAAAGATCCGGCCAGAGAACATTATCAACATGGACGAGGTTCCACTGACTTTTGATATTCCTGTGAACCGCACTGTGGATACAACGGGAGCACGTACGGTGAATATTCGCACCACAGGGAATGAGAAGTCATCCTTCACTGTGGTTCTAGCTTGCCATGCTAATGGCCAGAAACTTCCACCCATGGTGATATTCAAAAGGAAGACCTTGCCAAAAGAGACCTTTCCAGCCGGCGTCATCATAAAAGCTAACTCGAAGGGATGGATGGATGAAGAAAAGATGAGCGAGTGGTTAAGGTAAGTTTAAGTTTACGCGAAGAGGCCGGGTGGCTTTTTTCACGCAGCTCCGTCCATGTTGATATACGACTCCATGCGCGCCCACATCACGCTGGTTTTTAATATATTATTAAAGTTTGACTGACCTATCTGACTGTTTTTTTGACATTCCTTTAGCGCAGTTAGATGCGGCTTATAACACGGGGCGGCTTATAGGTGGACAAAGTTTTGAAATATGCCGTTCATTGAAGGCGCGGCTTATAACCCAGGGCGCCTTATGGTGCGGAAAATACGGTAAATAAATGTAACCAACACAAAAAGTCAACACAACCTGCTCACTGAACTTTGTGGACATTATAAACATTCCCCCTAAAATATTCAAAATGACACCCATTTAATAAATCCATCACAATGCATGATGGGGAAAAAAAGCAAAACTCTTATCCAGGTTGATTACAAAACTTTAAGGAGGTTGTCAGGGAAGTAAACAAGGTAGCGGTCCAACTTTCACATACTCTTTATATCCAATTATATTCATTATTTATCCATCATATAAATATAATATGTACACACACACACACACATATATATATATATATATATATATATATATATATATATATATATATATATATATATATATATATATATATATATACAGGTAAAAGCCAGTAAATTAGAATATTTTGAAAAACTTGATTTATTTCAGTAATTGCATTCAAAAGGTGTAACTTGTACATTATATTTATTCATTGCACACAGACTGATGCATTCAAATGTTTATTTCATTTAATTTTGATGATTTGAAGTGGCAACAAATGAAAATCCAAAATTCCGTGTGTCACAAAATTAGAATATTACTTAAGGCTAATACAAAAAAGGGATTTTTAGAAATGTTGGCCAACTGAAAAGTATGAAAATGAAAAATATGAGCATGTACAATACTCAATACTTGGTTGGAGCTCCTTTTGCCTCAATTATTGCGTTAATGCGGCGTGGCATGGAGTCGATGAGTTTCTGGCACTGCTCAGGTGTTATGAGAGCCCAGGTTGCTCTGATAGTGGCCTTCAACTCTTCTGCGTTTTTGGGTCTGGCATTCTGCATCTTCCTTTTCACAATACCCCACAGATTTTCTATGGGGCTAAGGTCAGGGGAGTTGGCGGGCCAATTTAGAACAGAAATACCATGGTCCGTAAACCAGGCACGGGTAGATTTTGCGCTGTGTGCAGGCGCCAAGTCCTGTTGGAACTTGAAATCTCCATCTCCATAGAGCAGGTCAGCAGCAGGAAGCATGAAGTGCTCTAAAACTTGCTGGTAGACGGCTGCGTTGACCCTGGATCTCAGGAAACAGAGTGGACCGACACCAGCAGATGACATGGCACCCCAAACCATCACTGATGGTGGAAACTTTACACTAGACTTCAGGCAACGTGGATCCTGTGCCTCTCCTGTCTTCCTCCAGACTCTGGGACCTCGATTTCCAAAGGAAATGCAAAATTTGCTTTCGTCAGAAAACATGACTTTGGACCACTCAGCAGCAGTCCAGCTGGTGTCGGTCCACTCTGTTTCCTGAGATCCAGGGTCAACGCAGCCGTCTACCAGCAAGTTTTAGAGCACTTCATGCTTCCTGCTGCTGACCTGCTCTATGGAGATGGAGATTTCAAGTTCCAACAGGACTTGGCGCCTGCACACAGCGCAAAATCTACCCGTGCCTGGTTTACGGACCATGGTATTTCTGTTCTAAATTGGCCCGCCAACTCCCCTGACCTTAGCCCCATAGAAAATCTGTGGGGTATTGTGAAAAGGAAGATGCAGAATGCCAGACCCAAAAACGCAGAAGAGTTGAAGGCCACTATCAGAGCAACCTGGGCTCTCATAACACCTGAGCAGTGCCAGAAACTCATCGACTCCATGCCACGCCGCATTAACGCAGTAATTGAGGCAAAAGGAGCTCCAACCAAGTATTGAGTATTGTACATGCTCATATTTTTCATTTTCATACTTTTCAGTTGGCCAACATTTCTAAAAATCCCTTTTTTGTATTAGCCTTAAGTAATATTCTAATTTTGTGACACACGGAATTTTGGATTTTCATTTGTTGCCACTTCAAATCATCAAAATTAAATGAAATAAACATTTGAATGCATCAGTCTGTGTGCAATGAATAAATATAATGTACAAGTTACACCTTTTGAATGCAATTACTGAAATAAATCAAGTTTTTCAAAATATTCTAATTTACTGGCTTTTACCTGTATATATATATATATATATATATATATATATATATATATATATATATATATATATATATATATATATATATACAGGTTATATATATATATACAGGTTATATATATATATATATATATACATCAAGTTTTTCAAAATATTCTAATTTACTGGCTTTTACCTGTATATATATATATATATATATATATATATATATATATATATATATATATATATATATATATATATATATATATATACAGGTAAAAGCCAGTAAATTAGAATATTTTGAAAAACTTGATTTATTTCAGTAATTGCATTCAAAAGGTGTAACTTGTACATTATATTTATTCATTGCACACAGACTGATGCATTCAAATGTTTATTTCATTTAATTTTGATGATTTGAAGTGGCAACAAATGAAAATCCAAAATTCCGTGTGTCACAAAATTAGAATATTACTTAAGGCTAATACAAAAAAGGGATTTTTAGAAATGTTGGCCAACTGAAAAGTATGAAAATGAAAAATATGAGCATGTACAATACTCAATACTTGGTTGGAGCTCCTTTTGCCTCAATTACTGCGTTAATGCGGCGTGGCATGGAGTCGATGAGTTTCTGGCACTGCTCAGGTGTTATGAGAGCCCAGGTTGCTCTGATAGTGGCCTTCAACTCTTCTGCGTTTTTGGGTCTGGCATTCTGCATCTTCCTTTTCACAATACCCCACAGATTTTCTATGGGGCTAAGGTCAGGGGAGTTGGCGGGCCAATTTAGAACAGAAATACCATAGTCCGTAAACCAGGCACGGGTAGATTTTGCGCTGTGTGCAGGCGCCAAGTCCTGTTGGAACTTGGTAGACGGCTGCGTTGACCCTGGATCTCAGGAAACAGAGTGGACCGACACCAGCAGATGAATGTATGTGTGGGAAAAAAAATCACAAGACTATATCATCTCTACAGGCCTGTTTCATGAGGGGTTCCCTCAATCATCAGGAGATTTTAATGGGAGCATTCACATACCATGGTTTATATAGGGCACAGAGTGGGTGGGTACAGGCTGGCGTAGGGGCGTGGTGATTGGCTCATGTGTTACCTAGGAGGTGTTTCCGTCTGTGGCGGCATGCTGATACAATTTCGCTGCGCTTGTTGAGGGATGACAGGTCTGGACGGTATATAATAAACAGTTTTTCCTTCAAGCATAGGTTGCATCTTTTATTACCACTATTGTAAGGTGTGCTGGATGCAAGAATTTGCCATGTTATTGAATATTCAACATTATTGTCTTTGAGGTCCCAAATGTGTTTGCTGAGTTCTGTGGTATTCCGCAGGTTTTGGTTCCTGAAAGAAGCCTTGTGATTGTTCCATCTGGTTTTAAACTCTCCCTCGGTTAATCCTACATATGTGTCGGATGTGTTAATGTCCTTGCGTGTTACCTTAGATTGGTAAACAACTGATGTTTGTAAGCACCCCCCGTTGAGAGGGCAATCAGGTTTCTTGCGGCAGTTGCAGCCTTTGTTGGTTTTGGGGTCGCTCTGTCCGGGGGCCGACGGCTCATTTGCAATTGTTTTGTTGTGGTTTGAGATAATTTGTCGTATATTGTTCATACAGCTGTAGCTCAATTTAATGTTGTTCTTGTTGAATACTTTTCTTAGGGTGTTGTCTTTGGGGAAGTGTTTGTCAATCAGACTGAGGAATTTGTGGCCAATGTTAGTTGAGACGTTTTAGCTGTATGGGGGGTTGTACCAGATGATGTTGTTTCGTTTTCTGTTCTTTTTTGGTTGGTTTCCTGGTGGAACAATTATTCCAGATGGAACAATCACAAGGCTTCTTTCAGGAACCAAAACCTGCGGAATACCACAGAACTCAGCAAACACATTTGGGACTTCAAAGACAATAATGTTGAATATTCAATAACATGGCAAATTCTTGCATCCAGCACACCTTACAATAGTGGTAATAAAAGATGCAACCTATGCTTGAAAGAGAAACTGTTTATTATTTACCGTCCAGACCTGTCATCCCTCAACAAGCGCAGCGAAATTGTATCAGCATGCCGCCACAGACGGAAACACCTCCTAGGTAACACATGAGCCAATCACCACGCCCCTACGCCAGCCTGTACCCACCCACTCTGTGCCCTATATAAACCATGGTATGTGAATTCTCCCATTAAAATCTCCTGATGATTGAGGGAACCCCTCATGAAACAGGCCTGTAGAGATGAAGTAGTCTTGTGATTTTTTCCCCCACACATACATATATTGCGCTCTACTACGGTATCGAGCACTATTTTTTGGATAACCTTATTAAGATATATATATATATATATATATATATATATATATATATATATATATATATATATATATATATATATATATATATACAAACCCCGTTTCCATATGAGTTGGGAAATTGTGGCAAATTGCAAATCCTTTCCAAGCCATATTCAGTTGAATATGCTACAAAGACAACATATTTGATGTTCAAGCTCATAAACCTTTTTTTTTTTTTTTGCAAATAATCATTAACTTTAGAATTTCATGGCTGCAACACGTGCCAAAGTAGTTGGGAAAGGGCATGTTCACCACTGTGTTACATCACCTTTTCTTTTAACAACACTCAATAAACGATTGGGAACTGAGGAAACTAATTGTTGAAGCTTTGAAAGTGGAATTCTTTTCCCATTCTTGTTTTATGTAGAGCTTCAGTCGTTCAACAGTCCGGGGGTCTCCGCTGTTGTATTTTACGCTTCATAATGCGCCACACATTTTCGATGGGAGACAGGTCTGGACTGCAGGCGAAACAGGAAAGTACCTGCACTCTTTTTTTTACAAAGCCACGCTGTTGTAACACGTGCTGAATGTGGCTTGGCATTGTCTTGCTGAAATAAGCAGGGGCGTCCATGAAAAAGACGGCGCTTAGATGGCAGCATATGTTGTTCCAAAACCTGTATGTACCTTTCAGCATTAATGGTGCCTTCACAGATGTGTAAGTTACCCATGCCTTGGGCACTAATGCACCCCCATACCATCACACATGCTGCCTTTTACACTTTGCGTCGATAACAGTCTGGATGGTTCGCTCCCCCTTTGGTCCGGATGACACGATGTCGAATATTTCCAAAAACATTTTGAAATGTGGACTCGTCAGACCACAGAACACTTTTCCACTTTGCATGAGTCCATCTTAGATGATCTCGGCCCCAGAGAAGCCGGCGGCGTTTCTGGGTGTTGTTGATAAATGGCTTTGGCTTTGCATAGTAGAGCTTTAACTTGCACTTACAGATGTAGCGACCAACTGTATTTAGTGACAGTGGTTTTCTGAAGTGTTCCTGAGCCCACGTGGTGATATCCTTTAGAGATTAGCTCCTTCCCAAAAATACATGTACTGTGTCACATTCCAAAACATTTATTATTGACATTTTCTAAAATAACATTACTAAAATAACGATTGTTAGCCATGTTTTTATTTTTTTTAAATCACTGGAAGGATCTATCCATCCATTTTTTACTGCTTGTCCCTCTCGGGGTCGCTGGAGCCTATCTCAGCTGCACTCGGAAGGGGTATATATATATATAGCATTCTATTTTAGTTACTTTATTGAGTTTACAACCCCTGGCGTTGTTTTGTACTGTTTTTGTACTTATTTTGATTATTATTTCTCAATTGTGTAACCTATTTTTATGGACTTGCCTCTTTGTGATGTTAAGTTCCTGTTATAAGCTCTTATACAGTATATATATATGCCCTGAGCTCTTATTTTGAAGGCGCTAAGAGCGGAAGTGGTGGCATGTTGTGGCGGAGCGGAGTTTTTGAAAACAAACGCTCATACGCTATATATTGTATAACAGCTTATAACAGGAACTTAACATCACAAAGAGGCAAGTCCATAAAAAATAGGCTACAATTGTTTGTAAATGTTGCAATTTATAAATAAAGGTTTATAAAATAAAATAAAAAATAAAAAAGTCGCCACCTCCTCGCAGCACTGTACGCATGTATTCCATTCATCTTTTTAATTTTCGTATTTTTTTAATGAAAACATGAACATTACTATATTGTAATATAATAGGTACAGCATTAAAAAACGTACATTTATTAAAATGTTCTTTGTCGAAGATGTTTCGCACGGCGCTTATTTAGGACGTCACTTCCGGCGTCTGGCTCCTCGACTTCCTGCATTTGCGGCCAAGATGGCTGACTCCGTGGCTATTCATCTGGAGTTCGGGTGAAAGCTTTTTCTATTTATGTCTTTTAAACTAATACTTTTTATCTTTATGTGTCTTAAACTAATACTTTCTATCTTTATCTGTCTTAAACTAATACTTTCTATCTTTATGTGTCTTAAACTAATACTTTCTATCTTTATGTGTCTTAAACTAATACTTTCTATCTTTGTGTCTTAAACTAATACTTTCTATCTTTGTGTCTTACACTAATACGTTCTATCTTTGTGTCTTACACTAATACTTTTTATCTTTATGTGTCTTAAACTAATACTTTCTATCTTTATGTGTCTTAAACTAATACTTTCTATCTTTATGTGTCTTAAACTAATACTTTCTATCTTTATGTGTCTTAAACTAATACTTTCTATCTTTGTGTCTTACACTAATACTTTTTATCTTTATGTGTCTTAAACTAATACTTTCTATCTTTGTGTCTTACACTAATACTTTTTATCTTTATGTGTCTTAAACTAATACTTTCTATCTTTACGTGTCTTAAACTAATACTTTCTATCTTTGTGTCTTAAACTAATACTTTCTATCTTTATGTGTCTTAAACTAATACTTTCTATCTTTATCTGTCTTAAACTAATACTTTCTATCTTTATGTGTCTTAAACTAATACTTTCTATCTTTGTGTGTCTTAAACTAATACTTTCTATCTTTGTGTCTTAAACTAATACTTTCTATCTTTATCTGTCTTAAACTAATACTTTCTATCTTTGTGTTTTAAACTAATACTTTCTATCTTTATGTGTCTTAAACTAATACTTTCTATCTTTATGTGTCTTAAACTAGTACTTTTTATCTTTGTGTCTTAAACTAGTACTTTTTATCTTTGTGTCTTAAACTAATACTCTCTATCTTTATGTGTCTTAAACTAATACTCTCTATCTTTGTGTCTTAAACTAATACTCTCTATCTTTATGTGTCTTAAACTAATACTCTCTATCTTTGTGTCTTAAACTAATACTTTCTATCTTTATGTGTCTTAAACTAGTACTTTTTATCTTTATGTTCTTAAACTAATACTTTCTATCTTTATGTGTCTTAAACTAATACTTTCTATCTTTATCTGTCTTAAACTAATACTTTCTATCTTTATGTGTCTTAAACTAATACTTTCTATCTTTGTGTGTCTTAAACTAATACTTTCTATCTTTATGTGTCTTAAACTAATACTTTCCATCTTTATGTGTCTTAAACTAATACTTTCTATCTTTATGTGTCTTAAACTAATACTTTCTATCTTTATGTGTCTTAAACTAATACTTTCTATCTTTATGTGTCTTAAACTAATACTTTCTATCTTTGTGTCTTAAACTAATACTTTCTATCTTTGTGTCTTACACTAATACTTTTTATCTTTATGTGTCTTAAACTAATACTTTCTATCTTTATGTGTCTTAAACTAATACTTTCTATCTTTATGTGTCTTAAACTAATACTTTCTATCTTTGTGTCTTAAACTAATACTTTCTATCTTTGTGTCTTACACTAATACTTTTTATCTTTATGTGTCTTAAACTAATACTTTCTATCTTTATGTGTCTTAAACTAATACTTTCTATCTTTATGTGTCTTAAACTAATACTTTCTATCTTTATGTGTCTTAAACTAATACTTTCTATCTTTGTGTCTTAAACTAATACTTTCTATCTTTGTGTCTTACACTAATACTTTTTATCTTTATGTGTCTTAAACTAATACTTTCTATCTTTATGTGTCTTAAACTAGTACTTTCTATCTTTACGTGTCTTAAACTAATACTTTCTATCTTTGTGTCTTAAACTAATACTTTCTATCTTTATGTGTCTTAAACTAATACTTTCTATCTTTATCTGTCTTAAACTAATACTTTCTATCTTTATGTGTCTTAAACTAATACTTTCTATCTTTATGTGTCTTAAACTAGTACTTTTTATCTTTGTGTGTCTTAAACTAATACTCTCTATCTTTGTGTCTTAAACCAATACTTTCTATCTTTATGTGTCTTAAACTAATACTTTCTATCTTTATGTGTCTTAAACTAATACTTTCTATCTTTATGTGTCTTAAACTAATACTTTCTATCTTTATGTGTCTTAAACTAGTACTTTTTATCTTTGTGTCTTAAACTAGTACTTTTTATCTTTATGTGTCTTAAACTAATACTCTCTATCTTTGTGTCTTAAACCAATACTTTCTATCTTTATGTGTCTTAAACTAATACTTTCTATCTTTATGTGTCTTAAACTAATACTTTCTATCTTTATCTGTCTTAAACTAATACTTTTTATCTTTGTGTCTTAAACTAATACTTTCTATCTTTATGTGTCTTAAACTAATACTTTCTATCTTTATGTGTCTTAAACTAGTACTTTTTATCTTTGTGTCTTAAACTAGTACTTTTTATCTTTATGTGTCTTAAACTAATACTCTCTATCTTTATGTGTCTTAAACTAATACTCTCCATCTTTGTGTCTTAAACTAATACTCTCTATCTTTGTGTCTTAAACTAATACTCTCTATCTTTGTGTCTTAAACTAATACTTTCTATCTTTATGTGTCTTAAACTAGTACTTTTTATCTTTATGTGTCTTAAACTAATACTTTCTATCTTTGTGTCTTAAACTAATACTTTCTATCTTTATGTGTCTTAAACTAATACTTTCTATCTTTGTGTCTTACACTAATACTTTCTATCTTTGTGTCTTAAACTAATACTTTCTATCTTTGTGTCTTACACTAATACTTTTTATCTTTATGTGTCTTAAACTAATACTTTCTATCTTTGTGTCTTAAACTAATACTTTCTATCTTTATGTGTCTTAAACTAATACTTTCTATCTTTATGTGTCTTAAACTAATACTTTTTATCTTTGTGTCTTAAACTAATACTTTCTATCTTTATGTGTCTTAAACTAATACTTTCTATCTTTGTGTGTCTTAAACTAATACTTTCTATCTTTATGTGTCTTAAACTAGTACTTTTTATCTTTGTGTCTTAAACTAGTACTTTTTATCTTTATGTGTCTTAAACTAATACTCTCTATCTTTGTGTCTTAAACTAATACTCTCTATCTTTGTGTCTTAAACTAATACTCTCTATCTTTATGTGTCTTAAACTAATACTCTCTATCTTTGTGTCTTAAACTAATACTTTCTATTTGTGTCTTAAACTAGTACTTTTTATCTTTGTGTCTTAAACTAATACTCTCTATCTTTGTGTCTTAAACTAATACTCTCTATCTTTATGTGTCTTAAACTAATACCTTCTATCTTTATGTGTCTTAAACTAATACTTTCTATCTTTATGTGTCTTAAACTAATACTTTTTATCTTTATGTGTCTTAAACTAATACTTTTTCTATTTATGCGTCTTAAACTAGTACGTTTTATCTTTATCTGCCTTAAACTAATACTTTTTACCATTATGTGTCTTAAACTAAAAATGTTTCTGTTTATTTGTTTTGATTGATTGAGACATTTATTAGTAGATTGCACAGTACAGTATATATTCCGTACAATTGACCACTAAATGGTAACACCCTAATAAGTTTTTCAACTTGTTTAAGTCGGGGTCCACTTAAATTGATTCATGGTCTTAAATGTTTTCTGTTTATGTGTCTTAAACTAATACTTTTTCTCTTTATGTATCTTAAACTTGACTTGTTGTTGTAGTTGTTGTTGTCATAGACATGTTATAAGTAGACGCAGCATTGGCTGCTGTGACACAAGAAATTGGGCCGCCATCTTGAAGTGGTGATGAGGGGCCGGCGAGCAGCCTAAACTGACAGTTGACAGGTAGAAAAGAAAGATGCTAAACTGACAGTTGACAGGTAGAAAAGAAAGATGCTAAACTGACAGTTGACAGGTAAAAAACAAAGATGCTAAACTGACAGTTGACAGGTAGAAAAGAAAGATGCTAAACTGACATTCTAACTGTGTTGGTGTCCTCAGTCTCATGCTAGCTGTGTTGGTGTCCTCAGTCTCATGCTAGCTGTGTTTGTGTCCTCAGTCTCATGCTAGCTGTGCTGGTGTCCTCAGTCTCAGCCTGCCTGGCTGAGACTATTTCCTCTTTGCCAGAGATGTCTTAAATACGCACTTTAAAGCCGTTGAAATGTAATAAATGTAAAGCTGCTCATGCATTTATCAGTAACTAGCATGGTGAAAATAACTATTATTCTTTTCTGTCGAGATGCTAAAAAACAATTGACTTGTGTTGAATGTGAAAGAGTGGACTTGGATAAAGTTAGAATGTTTGTGTTTGCAGGGGCGGAGCAGAGCTGCTTTTTAATGGCATTAAAGAACACCACGTCAACCTTCCCGCCCAAACAGAATCTTGTGAGTATGTTCTGCCAGATGATAAATGACAAATGATTGTATTTTGGAGATTATTATTGCACATGTTTCATCTTACTCTGGACTATTTAAAATATTACCCCAGACTGTTATAGTACAGATTTGAATGCAGTTTGAGTGGTCCACCCTGGGTCTCGACTTTGAATATAGGGGCGGCGTGACGAAGTTGGTAGAGTGGCCGTGCCAGCAATCGGAGGGTTGTGTCATGACTTGGTCTTGGGTGTGTGCTTTTCCGGGATGCAACGGAAAGTTGGCTCGGGCGAGACGGGAATGAAGGTACATGATTTATTTATTATTATTAAAAAAAAGGAATAAATGAAAGCGCGCACAGTGGCGGAGAATAAACTATGAAACCAAAAGACTATAGCAAAAAAGTACAAATGAAAAGCACGCACAGTGGCGGAGAACAAACTATGAAAAACAAAAAGACTATAAACATGGAACAAAAACTTACTTGGCTTAGACAAAAATAGTTGCATGAAAAATTGACATGGGAAGAAATGCATGGACAGAGCATAAAAGTGGTGAGGTCGTCAGAAAGACAAACTGAAAAACACTGAACTTAAATACTACAGACATGATTAACGAAAACAGGTGCGTGACTCAAGACGTGAAACAGGTGCGTGACGTGACAGGTGAAAACTAATGGGTTGCTATGGTGACAATCAAGAGTACACAATGAGTCCAAACGTGGAACAGGTGAAACTAATGGGGTAATCATGGAAACAAGACAAGGGAGTGAAAAGACAGAAACTAAAGAGTCCTATAACTAAACAAAACATGACTTAAAAGAAAACATGATTACACAGACATGACAGGTTGCTGGTTACTGGGGTTCAATCCCAACCTTCTACCATCCTAGTCACGTCCGTTGTGTCCTTGGGCAAGACACTTCACCCTTGCTCCTGATGGGTGCTGGTTAGCGCCTTGCATGGCGGCTCCCGCCATCCGTGTGTGAATGTGTGTGTGAATGTGGAAATAGTGTCAAAGCGCTTTGAGTACCTTAAAGGTAGAAAAGCGCTATACAAGTATAACCCATTTAATAGCTCGCGGTTCATCTGTGGTCACCGAATCTGTGCCCCCCCCCCCCCCCCCCCTCTCCACAAAGGAGAGGGGGGCAGAGCAGAATAGAAACGGCAGATCAACTGGTCTAAAAGGGGGTCTATTTAAAGGCTGGAGTATACAAATTAGTTTTAAGATGGGACTTAAATGTTTCTACTGAGGTAGCATCTCTAACTGTTACTGCTAGAACATTCCATAGTACTGGAGCCCGAATAAAAAACACTCTATAGCCCGCAGACTTTTTTTGGGCTCTTTGCTGTCTGTGAGAGGGAGACACAGGAAAGAGTGAGAAGAGCCTGTCGTGTAATGCCAGCAGCTAAAAGCAACTGCGTGAGAATCCACAGACCTGTGGATGTGTTGTTGATGGGACGGCGTGGCGCACTGGAGGAATGGCCGTGCGCGACCCGAGGGTCCCTGGTTCAATCCCCACCTAGTACCAACCTCGTCATGTCCGTTGTGTCCAGAGCAAGACACTTCACCCTTGCTCCTGATGGGTGCTGGTTAGCGCCTTGCATGGCAGCTCCCTCCATCAGTGTGTGAATGTGTGTGTGAATAGGTGAATGTGGAAGTAGTGTCAAAGCGCTTTGAGTACCTTGAAGGTAGAAAAGCGCTATACAAGTACAACCCATTTGAAGGTGTGCTGGAAAATGCGGAACGGAAATTAGGGAGCAGCAGAAAAGTGGAATGTATTATTTAAATCGGTGCGTTGGAAAACACAGACCGGAGTTTTTTTTTAAACTGGATCTGGATCGGCATTTTCCCATGCCTTGCCGATACGCAATTTTTGGCAAATATCGGCAGCCGATCCGATCCAATTATCGGACCGGTACATCCCTACTTGTACCCGTGTTTTTGTTTTTTCAGTCATAACCCAAAGCTCATGACCATAGGCGAGGATGGGAACGTAGATCGACCGCTATATTGAGAGCTTTGCCTTCCGGCTCAGCTCCTTCTTCACCACAACGGATCGATACAGCGTCCGCATTACTGAAGACGCCGCACCGATCCGCCTGTCGATCTCCCCATCCACTCTTCCCTCACTCGTGAACAAGACTCCGAGGTACTTGAACTCCTCCACTTGGGGCAAGATCTCCTCCCCAAAGATGACACTGCACCCTTTTCCGGGCGAGAACCATGGACTCGGACTTGGAGGTGCTGATTCTCATCCCAGTCGCTTCACACTCGGCTGCGAACCGAGCCAGTGAGAGCTGAAGATCCTGGCCAGATAAAGCCATCCGGACCACATCATCTGCAAAAAGCAGAGACCTAATCCAGCAACCCTCAACGCCCTGACTGCGCCTAGAAATTCTGTCCATAAAAGTTCTGAACAAAATCGGTGACATAGGGCAGCCTTGGTGGGTCCGACTTACTGCCGGCAATGGGGACCAAACTCTGACACTGATCATACAGAGAGCGGACCGCCACACTCAGACAATTCGATACCCCATACTCTCCGAGCACTCCCCATAGGACTTCCCGGGGTTCACGGTCGAATGCCTTCCACAAAGCACATGTAGACTGGTTGAGCAAACTCCCATGAACTCTCAAAGACCCTGCCGAGAGTATAGAGCTGGTCCACAGTTCCACGACCAGGACGAAAACCACACTGTTCCTCCTGAATCCGAGGTTTGACTATCCGGCGTAGCCTCCTCTCCAGTACACCTGAATAGACCTGAGGAGTGTGATCCCACCATAGTTGGAACACACCCTCCAGTTCCCCTTCTTAAAGAGAGGAACCACCACCCCGGTCTGCCAATCCAGAGGTACCGCCCCCGATGTCCACGCGATGTTGCATAGTCTTGTCAACCAAGACAGCCCCACAGCATCCAGAGACTTAAGGAACTCCGGGCGGATCTCATCCACCCCCGGGGCCTTGCCACTGAGGAGCTTTTTAACTACCTCGGCAACCTCAGCCCCAGAAATAGGAGAGCCCACCACAGATTCCCCAGGCACTGCTTCCTCATAGGAAGACCTGTTGGTGGGATTGAGGAGGTCTTCAAAGTATTCCCTCCACCGAAAAGTTAGAATGCATTTTAAAAAATCCATCCGTCATGCAACATTATAATCAAAAACATGTGCACTTCCCCTTCAAGTGATAAAAAGGCTCAATATTTGATATAATTTAATATATGAACTTTTGTTTTTAACCACATAAACAGTTTTCCTTGAAACAAAGTACATGCTATGTTTTTATGTATGCATAGTAGGACTTAAAAAGGCTACTGCAGTGCTGTTACTCTTCGTGTAGTACCATAAAGGCCCACCATGTCCATCGTCACCTTTTACAATTCTCTTTCTGACATTCTCCTTTCTCTCTCTCTCTGTGTGTGTGTGTGTGTGTGTGTGTGTGTGTGTGTGTGTGTGTGTGTGTGTGTGTGTGTGTGTGTGTGTGTGTGTGTGTGTGTGTGTGTGTGTGTGTGTGTGTGTGTGTGTGTGTGTGTGTGTGTGTGTGTGTCAGTGTCATAAAAGAAGCAATAAAAGCCTCTCAAAGGCTTCTGAGGTGTTCCAAGAGTGCATTTGGGGTTCGTCCACCAAGCCCCTTATATATTTATTTATTTATTTTTACTGTCGTCATTTCTCCTGGTGCCGTCCTTAAGAACACTTTTTTTTTTTAAAGTCAACCTGAGGGAATCCCATCTTAGCCAAGTGGCGCTCATTACTAGCAGAAGTATTGTTATTTAGATGACACTGGGGTTACCATGACGACACGGAGACAAAAGTTGACCAGAGGAGGGAATGTTGACGGAGATAGGACCTTGTTGCACTGCTTGACCTGTGTGTGTGTGTGTGTGTGTGTGTGTGTGTGTGTGTGTGTGTGTGTGTGTGTGTGTGTGTGTGCGCGCGTGTGTGTGTGTGTGATCACAGGGCGTAACGTTTGCCTCATATACATACCTGCCAACTACTCCGGTTTTCCCGTAATTAGTACGGTTTTCATCAACCTATTCCGGGTTACGGTTGCAGTGATAAAAAATACGGTTTTTCATTCATTACATTTTATTTTATTTTTTTAAGTTTTATTCACGAAATCGCGTAACAACAATCACAATCGACACTGCTTCCCGTAACTTCCTATCGAGCCATTCCGAATGCCGTGCGCGAGGCTATTTATAGCACCGCTGCCAAGCACGAGGCACCTGTTGCCCATTGTTTCCAAACGAGCGAACGATCATGGAATCAACCGGAGAAAAATCGCAAACGAGTCTTAAACCGAAAAGAAAACTGCAGTCATTCCGTGAAGAATATTCAAAAGCCTATCCGGGAAGAATTATCCGTTCCAAAAAGGGTGAAAACTACGCGAATTGCACCTTGTGCAGACAAGATTTTTCGATCGGACACGGAGGAATTAGCGATGTAAAAGACCACGTTGGGACAAAAAAAACACAAGTCTAATGCCGTTGCTAAATTTGGATTTTAGCCACAAAAAGGTAATGACACCAATGTTATCTATTGGAATTGTTTAGTACTGTTATACTGTTAAAAGTGTTTATACTATTTATGCTTTCAAGTCCAAGTTGAAGAAATCATGTTAAATGTTGACAGCATAACTACCAAAATACAGAAGTATGTCCTTAATATTTTTGCAGTGCTATTTCTGTTGAAAAGTTCAAATGATTACATTAGAGATGTGATGTGCCACTTTTCAAGTGTCTGATGGCTTCAATTAATTTTCATTAATTTTTCATATTTTGAATTCTTTTGAAAGGCTTACAAAAAAACTACATTTGAATTGTAATTCCATGCTATTGACAGGACTATTAATTTTAATGAAGTTATCTTACCATGTTTACAGTATGATAATTGTGATAGAAATGTGAATTTTAGGCACAGAATATTTTATACAATTGAACAAGGCAGTAGATTATACAAGCTTAGACAGAAAGTTAATAATGACACCAATTTCTTTTTTAATGGAATTGTTTAGTACTGTTTTACCATTTGTTTACTGTAAAAAGTGTTTATACTGTTTATACTTTCAATTAACAAATTGAAGTCTTGTGAAAGGTTGACAGGATAACTGGCATTAACTGTCAAAATAATTTCAAACTATTGAAGTTAGCTTACAGAATAAACATGTCAATCAACCCATATGATTTTTGCTGTAATATTTTTGTTTTGAAAAGTCACTGTGACTGATAGAAAAGTGATGGTTTTAGCAACATTTTAACCTGTCTGAATGCTAATACCGTATTTTCCGCACTATAAGGCGCACCTAAAAACCACAAATTTTCTCAAAAGCTGACTGTGCGCCTTATAACCCGGTGCGCTTTATATATGGATAAATATTAAGATTCATTTTCATTAAGTTTCGATCTCGCAACTTCGGTAAACAGCCGCCATCTTTTTTCCCGGTAGAACAGGAAGCGCTTCTTCTTCTACGCAAGCAACCGCCAAGGTAAGCACCCGCCCCCATAGAACAGGAAGCGCTTCTTCTTCTACTGTAAGCAACCACCCGCCCGCGTAGAAGAAGAAAAAGCGCGCGGATATTACCGTACGTTTCATTTCCTTTGTGTGTTTACATCTGTAAAGACCACAAAATGGCTCCTACTAAGCGACAGGTATCCGGTTCATGAAAAGACGCAATCTCTCCATCCGCACATGGATTACTATTTCACAGCAACTGATATTCCTGTGAACCGCACTGTGGATACAACGGGAGCACGTACGGTGAATATTCGCACCACAGGGAATGAGAAGTCATCCTTCACTGTGGTTCTAGCTTGCCATGCTAATGGCCAGAAACTTCCACCCATGGTGATATTCAAAAGGAAGACCTTGCCAAAAGAGACCTTTCCAGCCGGCGTCATCATAAAAGCTAACTCGAAGGGATGGATGAAGAAAAGATGAGCGAGTGGTTAAGGTAAGTTTAAGTTTACGCAAAGAGGCCGGGTGGCTTTTTTCACGCAGCTCCGTCCATGTTGATATACGACTCCATGCGCGCCCACATCACGCTGGTTTTAATATATTATTAAAGTTTGACTGACCTATCTGACTGTTTTTTTGACATTCCTTTAGCGCAGTTAGATGCGGCTTACAACACGGGGCGGCTTATAGGTGGACAAAGTTTTGAAATATGCCGTTCATTGAAGGCGCGGCTTATAACCCAGGGCGCCTTATGGTGCGGAAAATACGGTAATCATTTTGCGTCGGGGGGCGAAGCCTGAACCCCCCACCAGGACTTTGTCCTGGACCTACCGGGGCCTGCGGCCCCTGGACCCTGGCTACTAGGTTTTTCTGATTTCAAAAGTTGGCAGGTATGCAATAGTGACATGAAGATGAATGTATGATTGTAATAACTGTTGCTATGTACGTATGTTGAAGTGTAAATGTATATTTCCATTGAAGATAGCACAGTCCTGTAGCTTTTCATTACTTGGTGATGAAGTCATCCATCCATGAGTTTGTTTCTTTCATCCAGTCATCACATGAAACACTTTAATGTGCATTTGAAGGAAATATTTTTAAATTACTTTTTTTTTTTTTTACTTGCCATAACCTTCATTACCTTCTATTTTCCTTCTTTTAACTTTTAGTTACCTTTGCCTTTTATTGACCTTTTCTTTATATTATTTTGGCTCCAATATTCTTTTGATTTACCTTCTTTTACCTTTTACTTGTTTAAAATTGACCTTTTACAGTCTTTTACCTTCTATTTAACTTGTTGTACTTTCTTTAACCTTTTGTTTACCTTCTAATGACCTTATTTTACCTTCTATTTAACTTGTACTTTCTTTAACCTTTTATTTACCTTCTAATCACCCGATTTTGCCTTCTATTTAACTTGTATTATTTTCTTTTACCTTTTATGTACCTTCTTTTATGTTCTATTTATCTTATTTTAGCCTCCATTTACTATACCTTTGTTGACCTTTTTGCCTTCAATTTAGTCTTTACCATCTTTCACCTTCTATATTACTTGTTGCTTGTTAAATATTACTATTGAACTTGTTTTACTTTCTTTTACCTTGTATTTGCCTTCTAATTAGCTTATTTTACCTTCTAATTATTTTTGTCTTACTTGTTTACCTCCTAGTTACCTTCTTTTGCATTCTATTTTCCTTCCATCTGTCTTTTTTAGTTTCCATTAACCTTCCTTTACCATCTTTTACCTTCTATTTAAGTTGCTTTACTTTCTTTTACCTTTTTTACCTTTTAATTACCTTCTGTTTAATGTGTTTTACTTACTTTTATATTTTGTTTGCCTTCTAATGACCTTATTTTACCTTCTATTTAACAAGTTTTACTTACTTTGACCTTTTATTTACCTTGTTGCTACCTTCTGCGACGTTCTATTTACCTTCCGTTAACCTTATTTTAGCATCCATTTACCCTTTTTTTTTACCTTAAATTTACTCTTGACCTTCTTTTACCCTCTTTTACCTTCTATATTACTTGTTTTTACTACCTTCTAATTACCTTTCATCAATATTGATCTTCTTTTAGCTTTTATTTACCTTCTTACCTTATTTTTATAAGATACATTTAAACGATTAATTAAATAGAACATTATATATTCGTTCCAACTGAATTAATCTGTTAATTGTTTCAGCCTTATTATTATTATTAAAAAAATCCCTGCTTAAGCAGACGTACACGGCCTTTGTGGACATAACATTTGCGAGTGAAATGTTATTTTCCCTGAATACTGAGTCAGTTTATGTTGACTTGTTGTAGGGCTGCATCAACGAATCGATGCATTTGTTGAGAAAAAATCTTTGATTTATATCCTGTCATTTCCATGCATGGTTTAACGTGTGTAAGTAAAAGGTAGTGGAACGTTAAATAGGTGGACATAGTGTGTGTGTGTGTGTGTGTGTGTGTGTGTGTGTGTGTGTGTGTGTGTGTGTGTGTGTGTGTGTGTGTGTGTGTGTGTGTGTGTGTGTGTGTGTGTGTGCGTGTGTGGTGGTAAATACTGATCATTGTTTTATTCAATTTAATGCACACACTAAAAGTGCAATTTCAATGTTGACAATGTGCATTCATAAGACAAAAATAATGAAGGTTACGACAAGCAGAAAAATGGTTTATTTCAATTTTTCCCCCTAAAATATACATTAAGGTTATAAAGTTTGTTTTATTCGATCAATAGTACAAGCTAATCCATAGCAGTGTTTCCCACACATTCATTTATTTGTGGCGGCCCGCCACGAAAGAATTACGTCAGCCACAAATGGATTTTTCGGCTTTTGACTCGCTCGACCGCTCATAAAAGCAATGGGACTCTGTCTGTGAATGTTGCTTGTAGTTACAACTCCGGTGCAGTAGGTGGCGCTAACTCCGCCAAATACGAGGGTAATATAGGTTATAGCTGCATCGCTCGCGGCTCCTCATATATTTAACGTTAATCCAGCCTGATGCTGCTTCATTAACACCGCCGCTGTTTGACTCGGGGGCCGGGGCAGACGCACGTAGTAACAGTCACGTGTTACCATACCGACGAGCTAACGTGTCCAGGTTATAACCCTGTTGTCAATAAACACACGTGGAGACGGTGCTTCAGATACTGCTTTAATACTGAAGATAATTGTCCACTGTCCACTGCAGCATGTGAATGCAATGAAAAGAATAAAATCTGAGCCAACCAGCTGTTAAAATGTTATCCAGGTTAATGTTTTGGCCATTAAAGGCCCTTCATTTCAAGATTTCAACTGTGATCGGGCTTTAAACAGGTGGCTGACCTGTTCAGATTGGTGTAACTGCTACTGGTCAAATAATGTGAAATAGCATTTAATTTTACATGTATGCAATGCCATTTAAATGTAATTATAGATAATAATAATAATAATAAATACTTTGTAGTGTTGTAAATAGTCAACGGGAAGGATTCTAGTAAGATATAAGCCATGAGCACTACACAGCCAGAAAAAAACCTAGGCAGGACAAGTAAAAATATTGGGGCAAGTAGATTTGAGAAGTCAGGCAAGTAGAAAAAAACCTTAACGTTGAACCCTGCATGTGTTGAGCTGCTGCCGCTTAAGGTTAGACGGCACTGTACATAGAGCGCTTCTGCTCGTTAGTAATACATTCTAATGTTGGATGTTCACTCCTTCACACAGATGAGTATAGAAAAATATTTTCAACGGCCGAAAAGGGCTGGACTTGGAGAGGAGGTAGGCCTACAGTCCGGACCACAGGTGCGACCTGTTCAGCAGCAGCAGGAGGAGGAGGAGGAGGAGGTTGACTGACTGTGGCAGGACACCTCTGCCTCTGTTTCACTTCATGTTGCTGGTAAATAATATGGTTGTAGTAGTAGGCTAAAGTTAAATTATTTAGTATTCACTAATTAAAGGGGCAGAGCTTTAAGAGACATTTTAGCTTTTATATTTTATAAGATATATTTTTTGTAAGAACCACAATTAATAAATATATTTCAGTGAATCACTAATTGTTCAAATCTGTATATAAATATATACATAAAATGTTGTAATTATATTGCAACTCCGCGTTCTTCTTGGTCATCGCCGCTAACACCCCCCCCCCCCCCCCCCACACACCCCCCGCCGACCACACCACCACAAATAGATGCCTGTCCTGTGGGAAACACTGGTGTATGAATATTTATTTCTTTAGGTGTGTGTGTGTGTGTGTGTGTGTGTGTGTGTGTGTGTGTGTGTGTGTGTGTGTGTGTGTGTGTGTGTATTGGGGGTGTGTGGAAGGCAAATATAATTGCTTGAGAATCCTTCTTATTTCTCTGTGACCCCAGCCGGTGATTGATGACCCTCGACTGAAAGAACTCCGCCCCCACTCGCTCCCTTTAACTCCTCACTGACACACACACACTCACACACACACACACACACATATAGATATACGTACACCCCCTTGTCCCCCAATGGTCCGTGGGGTGTCTCCCGTTTTGTACATCAGCCCAAAGATGGATCGCTGGTCGCCCCCCCAACGCCGTGTCCGTCATATTCGCTCAAAGGAAGCCGAAAAGGGCGTCTACCTACCGCGGGGGCAAAAAGCCAGGGCGGTTTTGAACGTGCATCAAAATGGCGCCCTTTCCCCCTCCGTGGTGTCTCCTTCCCACGCATGCAGCGCCGCCATCCCAGGATGCACGGCGAGGCCGTGACGCATCACCCCCTCAGCCCCCGTCCTCGCTCATGTCCATTTTGTTTTATCACCGCGTCCTTGTTCTTACCCTGCTCACCTTTTTACATCTCACACACACACACACACACACACACACCGCTTTAAATTAGCCGCCCGCGCTGTTAAAAGCTTCTATTTTAGGCCTGGACTTGAAATGATGGCGTTTGCGGGCGGAGGAGGGGCAAGTGTAAAGACAAAAAGTGTTGGGACGGTCACGGTGCAGAAATGCACAAAAAGGCTGTTTTTAGCCCTGAGGGAGGTCTTTAATATTAGCTACACCTGCCCCAAACTACAGCAACACACTATTAAACATCTCTTTCATTATGTAGCATGCATTACCTAATAACAAACTATGTATACACCTTACGTAATAATAAAATAATAAACATGTCTGACGGTGTCCCTGCTGCACATTATGTATACACATTATGTAATAATAAATATGTTGGTCTTTATAATAATAAACATGTCTGCACATTATGTATACACATTGTGTAATAATAAATATGTTGGTCTTTATAATAATAAACATGTCTGCACATTATGTATACGCATTGTGTAATAATAAATATGTTGGTCTTTATAATAATAAACATGTCTGCACATTATGTATACACATTGTGTAATAATAAATATGTTGGTCTTTATAATAATAAACATGTCTGCACATTATGTATACACATTATGTAATAATAAATATGTTGGTCTTTATAATAATAAACATGTCTGCACATTATGTATACACATTATGTAATAATAAATATGTTGGTCTTTATAATAATAAACATGTCTGCACATTATGTATACACATTGTGTAATAATAAATATGTTGGTCTTTATAATAATAAACATGTCTGCACATTATGTATACACATTATGTAATAATAAATATGTTGGTCTTTATAATAATAAACATGTCTGCACATTATGTATACGCATTATGTAATAATAAATATGTTGGTCTTTATAATAATAAACATGTCTGCACATTATGTATACACATTATGTAATAATAAATATGTTGGTCTTTATAATAATAAACATGTCTGCACATTATGTATACACATTATGTAATAATAAATATGTTGGCGTATGTAATAATAAACATATCTGACGGTGTCAAACCAAACTGGTGCACTATTTTGCAGGTGAATGTTGTGTGTGTGTGTGTGTGTGTGTGTGTGTGTGTGTGTGTGTGTGTGTGCGTGCGTGCGTGTTCTTGTATTCCTACCCTTCTTGAGACACGAAGAAGGAAAAGTAGTTTCCATATGTGAACAAGTGATGACATAAATCAATAACATTGCATCTAATAGACAATGTCTCACTTGTGGTGACATCTATCAAAAGGAGGGTGGTCCCAAAAAGGAGGGATTGTTCACATTGACTGTGTGTCGCTTTTAAAAGTGCTCCCCCTCTGGTCAACTTATGAAATAACAAGTGTGTGTAAAAAATTTTAAGTGCTCCTTTTCTGGTCAACATATGAAATAACAAGTGTGTGTAAAAATTTGAAGTGCTCTCCCTCTGGTCAACATATGAAATAACAAGTGTGTGTAAGAAATTGAAATGCGCCCCCTTTGGCCAAAATTAATTTAAAAAAAAAGATATATATATATATATATATATATACAGTATATGTATATAGAGATATACTGTAATAACTTGAAGTAAATAATGAAGATTATTTTATTTTATTTTTTAATCAATTAACTAAAAGCAGTCTTTTTCTCACGTGTCGACTTTTTTCTTATAAAATTGGGAACAATTTCTCATGTTCTTTCTGTTTATGTAACATTGCAATATTTTCTTGTAAAATGATTACTTTTTTAATGTAAAATGGTGACATTGGTCACATAAAATTCAGACTTTTATCACAATATTGCCCGTTTTTTTTGTTGTCCTTGTAAAATAGTGGAAAACAATTTGGTGAAATGGTGACAAAAACAAGCACAATTCTGATTATTATTATAGTATTGCCAAAATTTTAAGTTTTCTTCTAAAATTGTGACTTTTGTCGAGTAAAATGACGACTCTTTTCATAAAATTGCCAACATTTCAAGCTTTTCTTGTAAAATTGCGACTGTTATTGAGTAAAATTACAACTTTTATCATAATATTGAACAAATGTTCAGTTTTTCTTGTCAAATTTTGACTTGCATTGAGTAAAATTCCGACTTTTATTATAATACTGCCAAAATTATAAGTTTTTCTTGTAAAATGCCAACTCATTTTTCACAACAAGCTTTTTTATATTTGCATAGTGTGTCCATCCATCCATCCATTTTCTACCGCTTGTCCCTTTTGGGGTCGTATATATTATTAATGTTGTAAATACACATCTTTATAAATCTAGAAAGGCTGGTCCTAAACTAAAGAGGGAGGCATTTTTCTCAGGTCTCAAGAAGGTCAGAAATACAAGAATGTGTGCGTGTGTGTGTGTGTGCGTGTGTGTGTGTGTGCGTGTGTGTGTGTGTGCGTGTGTGTGTGTGTGTGCGCGTGTGTGTGTGTGTGCGTGTGTGTGCGTGTGTGTGCGTGTGTGTGTGTGTGTGTGTGTGCTTGTATTTCCATGAGAAATTGAAATGCGCCCCCTTTGGCCAAAATCTATTTAAAAAAAATTAAAAAATATATGTATTATAGAGACATACTGTAATAACTTGAAGTAAATAATGAAAATTAAAAACCAATCACAAAAAAAAAATGAACAAAAAGCAGTCTTTTTCTCACAATGTGTCGACTTCTTTCTTATAAAATTGGGAACAATTTCTCATATTCTTGTAATATTGCAATATTCTCTCGTAAAACTATTACTTTCTTTTTTTAATGTAAAATGATGACTTTTTAATGCAAAATGTTGACTTTTGTCATATAAAATTCAGACTTTTATCACAACATAGCCAAGTTTTTTTGTTGTTCTTGTAAAACTGACATTTCTTGAGTAAAATGATGACTTTTCTCATCATTTTGCCAAGTAAAATTCCGATTATTATTATAACATTGCCAGTATTTAGAATTTTTCCTATAAAATTGTGACTTTTTTCCGAGTAAAATTCCAACTTTTATCACAAAATTGCACAAATGTTCAGTTTTTCTTGTAAAATTTTGACTTGCGTTGAGTAAAATGACGACTTTTATTATAATACTGCCAAAATTCTAAGTTCTTCTTGTGAAATTGTGACCTTTTTCTTGTGAAACTCCCAACAATTTTCACAACAAGCTTTTTTATATTTGCATAGTATGTATATATTATTAATGTTGTAAATACTCATCTTTATATATCGAGAAAGGCTGGTCCTAAAGAGGTAGGCATTTTTCCGAGGTCTCAAGAAGGTAAGAAATACAAGCGTGTGTGTGTGTGTGCGTGTGTGTGTGTGTGTGTGTGTGTGTGTGTGTGTGTGTGTGTGTGTGTGTGTGTGTGTGTGTGTGTGTGTGTGTGTGTGTGTGTGTGTGTGTGTGTGTGTGTGTGTGTGTGTGCGCGCGCGTGTGTGTGTGTGTGTGTGTGTGTGTGTGTGTGTGTGTGCTTGTATTTCCATGAGAAATTGAAATGCGCCCCCTTTGGCCAAAATCTATTTAAAAAATTTTTTTTAAATATATGTATTATAGAGACATACTTTAATAACTTGAAGTAAATAATGAAAATTAAAAACCAATCACAAAAAAAAATGAACTAAAAGCAGTCTTTTTCTCACAATGTGTCGACTTCTTTCTTATAAAATTGGGAACAATTTCTCATATTCTTGTAATATTGCAATATTCTCTCGTAAAACTATTACTTTTTTTTTAATGTAAAATGATGACTTTTTAATGCAAAATGTTGACTTTTGTCATATAAAATTCAGACTTTTATCACAACATAGCCAAGTTTTTTTTGTTGTTCTTGTAAAACTGACATTTCTTGAGTAAAATGATGACTTTTCTCATCATTTTGCCAAGTAAAATTCCGATTATTATTATAACATTGCCAATATTTAGAATTTTTCCTATAAAATTGTGACTTTTTTCCGAGTAAAATTCCAACTTTTATCACAAAATTGCACAAATGTTCAGTTTTTCTTGTAAAATTTCGACTTGCGTTGAGTAAAATGACGACTTTTATTATAATACTGCCAAAATTCTAAGTTCTTCTTGTGAAATTGTGACCTTTTTCTTGTGAAACTCCAACAATTTTCACAACAAGCTTTTTTATATTTGCATAGTATGTATATATTATTAATGTTGTAAATACTCATCTTTATATATCGAGAAAGGCTGGTCCTAAAGAGGTAGGCATTTTTCCGAGGTCTCAAGAAGGTAAGAAATACAAGCGTGTGTGTGTGTGTGTGTGTGCGTGTGTGTGTGTGTGTGTGTGTGTGTGTGTGTGTGTGTGTGTGTGTGTGTGTGTGTGTGTGTGTGTGTGCTTGTATTTCCATGAGAAATTGAAATGCGCCCCCTTTGGCCAAAATCTATTTAAATTTTTTTTTTTAAATATATGTATTATAGAGACATACTGTAATAACTTGAAGTAAATAATGAAAATTAAAAACCAATCACAAAAAAAAATGAACTAAAAGCAGTCTTTCTCTCACAATGTGTCGACTTCTTTCTTATAAAATTGGGAACAATTTCTCATATTCTTGTAATATTGCAATATTCTCTCGTAAAACTATTACTTTTTTTTTTAATGTAAAATGATGACTTTTTAATGCAAAATGTTGACTTTTGTCATATAAAATTCAGACTTTTATCACAACATAGCCAAGTTTTTTTTGTTGTTCTTGTAAAACTGACATTTCTTGAGTAAAATGATGACTTTTCTCATCATTTTGCCAAGTAAAATTCCGATTATTATTATAACATTGCCAATATTTAGAATTTTTCCTATAAAATTGTGACTTTTTTCGAGTAAAATTCCAACTTTTATCACAAAATTGCACAAATGTTCAGTTTTTCTTGTAAAATTTTGACTTGCGTTGAGTAAAATGACGACTTTTATTATAATACTGCCAAAATTCTAAGTTCTTCTTGTGAAATTGTGACCTTTTTCTTGTGAAACTCCCAACAATTTTCACAACAAGCTTTTTTATATTTGCATAGTATGTATATATTATTAATGTTGTAAATACTCATCTTTATATATCGAGAAAGGCTGGTCCTAAAGAGGTAGGCATTTTTCCGAGGTCTCAAGAAGGTAAGAAATACAAGCGTGTGTGTGTGTGTGTGTGTGCGGCGTGTGTGTGTGTGTGTGTGTGTGTGTGTGTGCGCTTGTATTTCCATGAGAAATTGAAATGCGCCCCCTTTGGCCAAAATCTATTTAAAAAAAATTAAAAAATATATGTATTATAGAGACATACTGTAATAACTTGAAGTAAATAATGAAAATTAAAAACCAATCACAAAAAAAAAAAGAACTAAAAGCAGTCTTTTTCTCACAATGTGTCGACTTCTTTCT